>NW_017670358.1:84279-228142 GCF_001879085.1 Nicotiana attenuata
CCCCTAATTTACTACTTTGCACAAAGTGTTTGATTAATTTCTTTCCTTAATTGGTTTTACCCGTTTGAATCTGAATCCCTTAATTAAGGGAAGCCTTGTGTAATTGATTGACAATCAGTTTTCAAACTATTTTCTTACCTTATTTCTGCCTGCTTTCTACACTATAAATACACGACCCTTTAACACACAGCACACATGATTAACATCTCTTGAACTCTTACTAGCACTCTCTTCTTGTCTATTCTGTGGCTTTCACAAGACTACTGCACTTTCTCTTTGTTTGTTTCCTTTGAAACTGGTATGTTCTAATTTAAGTTTCAGCATCATCACAATGTGTTTATTTACAACTTTTTGCATCCCTGCCTACTTTACTACTTCTGCAAAGTTAACTAGTTGAACTAGCATGTTAATCTTTTCTGTTTGTTTCTGCTATGAACCCTTACTCCCTATCCCCTTATGTGCTGTGAGTTGCAGCTTACAATATGGCAATATGCAAGTTATTGTCTATGGTTTGAACTTGATCCCTTAACGGGTCCTAACCTCTAAACAATGTATTCTAACAGGCTTATGGCGTAGGCCAGCATTCTTCATTACTGAGTATGCCCCACCAGCCTGCCTTTGGTTTTCCTTTACTATCTCCCCATTCCCTATACCCCTATGTGTATCAATGTGAATTGTTTCCCTTTCCCCATTCCCCTTTCAGAATCCTGAACTTGCACCCTCTCTTAGTTCCTAATTTCTGCCCCCTCTTGTGAGCCTTGCCATGGGACCCTGAGTTCCCTCTGAACTTGGACACTTGAGGGCTGGCTCTTCCACACTGCACTATGTCCTAGTCTGGTAATGCATTTTGGGTGTAAGCACTGCCCGTAGTTCATGTGAGGCTCTTAGGGAACTCTGACACACCCCCAAATGAGAAAAAGGCTTTGAAATCTGATCTTTGGAGTTGGTTTACTTCATATTTCAGACAGGAAGTCTGAATCAGGCTCTCCTTGGTTGTAATTTTCAATTTCCGATGTATTTTCTTTATTTTCTTTGGACTTTAATAACTTTGTAATAAACTTTCGGGGATGGTTAGTGAAGAGGGAGGGGTAACCATGCATGTAAAAAGGGTAGATAACTTGCCTATAGGAATCTCTAATTTCAGCATTTTTGCCTATAAGATTTCTGCATTTTCATATAGCTACCATGCCTATAAGATTTCTGCATTTTTTTTAAGTAATTACCATGCCTATAAGACTCTTTTTGTATTTTTCATATAGCTACCATGCCTATAAGCATTTCTGCATTCTCATTTAGTTACCATGTCTATAAGAACTTCAGCATTCTCATTTAGATGTCATGACTATAGGGATCCTGCACTTTCTTGTAGATATTATGTCTATTGCTTCTGCACACGCATGTAGAAAATATGCCTATAGGTCCCTTCTGATTCTTGCATACCCGCTTCTCACTAGGCAAACTTGTCTATAGGTCCTAATAACCAAAAAATGTAATCAGATATCACGCAACACCTAGATATCATGTTGTAGGTTTTCTGCATTTTTTTCTAAAAGTGTTTAAAATCAACAACGCGTAGAAAGCATGCCTATATGACCAATCAACCAAGTCTGAAACGTTTCCACTCGCTTATGAGTCTAAAACCAGTAATAATGCTTGTAGAACCTGTAACTTTTGCTAAAGTTTGCTTTTCTTTAATAATATGGTAACCCCTCTTAATCAGTATGTATTCAATCTATTTCATTCTTTTCTGAAATCGGTAGATATCATGTCTATAGGAGCTTTTGTCCCACACCTAGGCAAGCCTTAGGGTAAAGTTTTAAACTGCATCAGTCTCTATTAATTACGACCAGCTGGCAAGCCTAATTCGGACTTCTTATCTGGAAATATGTGATAAATCAACCTGCCCCAGCTTTTAAGTTTAATCAGACCTTAATCAGTACGTGCAAGACATGCTAAACTATATGCTTTTATTTGATCTAAGGAGGCATGTTTGAGCCTTATTTGTTTATGTGCTTTCCCCATACTTGTTATATGTGTTCTTGCTTGTCGCCTTAGTATTTTTACCTTTGAAACTATAAAATCCCAACATCCCTTCCCTTTAGGATTAGTAGTCCTAAATGCCTCCGGGACTGATAGGTTTGGGGTTGGTAATGGCATGCAATAAGAAAACGAGACTATTCCGCGCTTTAATACCTTAACAGGGTGGGAAAGGGTAGATATGGATATGATGACCACGCGATAACACCACGTGTATAAGTGATTACCGGGTGTTGTGTGGGGTGATCCATATTATTTATAAACCTAGGACCCCCCCCCCCCGTTGTCCTTTTACTTGTTTATTTCATTGTTTACTTTCAAATTTCAAATTGTTTTCTCAAAAATTCAGCTTTCCTTCCGTTTCTTTTAAGTTCATCAATTTGCATCCATTATGTGAAATCCCCTCTTATTTGAAAGTCTTACTTGCTTACGTGTTATTTGTAGTTAAGTCACAATAATAGCTTGGCCGGGAACCACTGGGCGAGGTTCACAAGGACCAATGAGTCGTGGTAGAGGCAGAGGCGGAGCATCTAGCTCAAGCGGTCCTCAGAACCACATTTATGTGTTGGCAGGATAACAGGATCAGGAGTCATCACCAGATGTGGTTACAGGTATATTATCAGTCTCCTCATATAATGTATATGTACTGATTGACCCAGGTTCCACCTTATCATATGTTACTCTATTGGTTGTTAGTAAGTTTGGAATAAAACCTGAATTGGTTAAACCTTTTGAGGTGTGTACATATGTTGGGGACTCTGTGATAGCTAAGCGAGTATATAGGGGTTGTATAATAGTAGTTCATAGTCGATCTATCGTAGAGGACCTAATCTAGTTAGATATGGTAGAATTTGATGTTATAATGGGTATGGATTGGTTGGCTTCTTGTCTATGCCAACGTTGATTGTAGATCAAAGATAGTCCGATTTAAATTTCCAGGGGAGCCTGTTTTGGAGTGGGAAGGTAATACGGCGTCGCCGAGAGGTAGATTTATTTCCTATCTCAAGGAAAGGAAAATGATCAGAAAGGGCTGTATTTATCACTTAGTTCGGGTTCAGGATGTGGAAGTAAAGTCACCAACCATTCAGTCCATCCTTGTGGTTAATGAGTTACCCGATGTTTTTCCCGATGAGCTTACGGGCCTTCCGCCAGAGCGAGAAATTGAGCTGGCTATTGACCTACTACCTGATACTTATCCAATATCTATTCCTCCATATAGAATGTCCCCCGCAGAACTGAAAGAGTTAAAGGAACAACTAAAGGACTTGCTTGAAAAAGGCTTTATCAGAATTAGTACATCATCGTAGGGAGCTCCTGTGCTATTTGTGAGGAAGAAAGATGGTTCCTTACGGATGTGTATTGATTATAGAAAGTTGAATAAGGTGACAATCAAGAGTAAGTACCCGCTCCCGAGGATTGATGATTTATTTGATTTTGCAAGGTGCCAAGTGTTTTTCAAAGATAGACTTGAGGTTCGGTTACCATCAGGTAAGGGTTAAGGAGAAAGATATTCCGAAGACAACATTCAGGACCAGATACGGGCACTTTGAGTTTCGTGTTATGTCGTTCGGTTTGACCAATGCCCTAGTATTCATGGATTTGATGAACCGTGTGTTCAAGCCCTTTTTAGATCTGTTCGTAATTGTATTTATCGATGATATATTGGTGTATTCTCGTTCAGAGGCTGAGCATGCAGATCATTTGCGTGCTGTGCTCAAAGTTCTACAAAAAGGGAAATTGTATGCAAAATTCTCTAAATGTGAATTTTGGTTGAACTCTGTATCATTCCTTGGGTATATCATTTCGGGTGAAGGCGTCTGGGTGGATACACAAAATATTGAGGTAGTAAAGACTTGTCTAGACCCATAACACCAACGGAAGTTCGTAGCTTTCTCGGTTTGGCAGGCTATTACAGGAGATTTGTAGAGGGATATTTTTCCCTTTAAGTACCTTTGACAAAGTTGACTTAGAAGGGAGCAAAGTTTCAATGGACTGATGCTTGTGAACGGAGTTTCCAGGCATTAAAGGACATATTAACTTCAGCATCGGTTCTAACGCTCCCAGAAGGGACCGATGGTTATGTGATCTATTGTGATGCTTCAGGCGTTGGATTGGGTTGTGTGCTGATGCGGCATGGTAAGGTTGTAGCTTATGCTTCTAGACAACTAAGAAAGAACGAGAAGAACTACCCAACCCACGATTTAGAGTTAGCCACGATGATTCATGCACTAAATATGTGGAGGCACTACTTGTATGGCATTCATGTTGATATCTATGCGGATCATAGGAGCCTCCAGTATATCTTCAAGCAAAAGTAATTGAATTTACGTCAAAGGAGATGGTTGGAGCTACTTAAAGACTATGACGTTGATATTTTATACCATCCGTAGAAGGCGAACGTAGTAGCCGACGCCCTCAGCCGTAGGTCTATGGGTAGCATGTCATATTTACAGCCAGAAAAGAGGGGAATAGCCTATGAGATTCATCAGCTAGCTAGTCTTGGAGTTCGGTTGCTGGACTCTGGTGATATTGGAATTACTATTCAAGATACGGCAACATCCTCTTTAGTAACTGAAGTAAAGGAATGCCAGTACGAGGATCCTATATTAGTTCATTATAGGGATACCACCCCTCAGAAGGAGAAGACACCGTTTAATATTGCAGAAGATGGGGTCCTCAGATATCGAGGACGATTATGTGTCCCTAATGTTGCAGGGCTGCGTCGGTAGGTTATGGGAGAAACTCACTATTCTCGTTATTCTATCCATCCAGGAGTGACAAAGATGTATCACGATATCAGGGAAGTGTATTGGTGGGGCGGAATGAAAAAGGATATAGCGGAGTTTGTTGCCCAGTGTCCTTACTGTCAGCAGGTTAAGATTGAGCATCAAAAACCCGGTGGGTTATTGCAGGCTATGGAGATTCCGACTTGGAAATGGGAAGTAATCAATATGGATTTCATCGTAGGCTTACCTCGTACCCAGTGTAAGTTTGATTCAATATGGGTGATTGTTGATAGGCTTACAAAGTCATCCCATTTTCTGCCTGTTAGAACTACATATTCCGCAGAGGATTATGCAAGGCTTTACATTAAGGAGATAGTACGACTGCATGGTGTCCCTGTATCTATTATCTCGAATAGAGGAGCTCAATTTACAGCTAACTTCTAGAGGTCCTTCCAAAAAGGATTGGTGACTCAGGTAAGTCTTAGTACAACATTTCATCCCTAGACATGCGGATAGGCTGAGCGTACTATTCAGACACTTGAGGATATGTTACGAGCTTATGGTGATAGACTTCAAAGGTAGCTGGGATGATCATATGTCGCTTATTGAGTTCGCATATAATAATAACTACCATTCCAGTATTCAGATGGCTCCATACGAAGCTCTTTACGAATGAAAGTGTAGGTCGCCTATAGGGTGGTTCGATGTTAGGGAAACTACGTTAGTAGGACCAGAATTGGTACAACAGTCAATCGAAAAAATTAAGCTCATACAGGAAAGGCTATTAGCAGCTCAAAGTTGTCAGAAGTCTTATGCGGATAATCGACGGTGAGACTTGGAGTTTCAGGTTGACAACTAGGTATTCCTAAAGGTATCACCGATGAAAGGTGCTACGAGGTTTGGTAAGAAAGAAAAACTTAGCCCTCGGCACATTGGACCATATAGGATCAAACGCAAGGTAGGCCAGGTAGCATATGAGTTAGACTTGCCTTCGGACTTGAAGTCGGTACATCCAGTCTTTCATGTGTCTATGCTCCGTAAATGTATCGAAGATCCTTCCAGAATCGTGTCAGTTGATGATGTTCAGGTCACAGAGCAGCTATCATATGAAGAAACCCCCATTGTTATATTAGACAGACAGGTTCGGAGATTGAGAACTAAAGACGTAGCTTCAGTGAAAGTACTTTGGACAAACAACAATGTGGAAGAAATGACTTGGGAGGCCAAAGAAGACATGAAGTCTAGATATCCCTACTTATTTCCTCCTCCAGAGAAGGGTCCGACTGGGACATCACAATCTTAAGGTACGTGTATGGATTATTGTGTTAGTTTTTGTCATTGGTCGTGTGAGGACATTGTCGTTATTGATGATTGTGGTCCTATGTGGTGTTGAATTATTGAGTTTCTACAAGAAGAGTTGGTAGTAGTGTTGTTACAAAGACGGCTCTGCCAAAGTTATATAGATCTCGGGGAGTTAAACATTCGAAGACGAATGTTTCTAAGGGGGGAAGGATGTTACATCTCTCGTTTTCGTAAGTTAAAGTTTCTTCTTCAGTTAATCGACGTAGACTCAAGGATAAGATTATCTTGAGGTTACTGTATTTATGCTATTTATGACAAGCAATTGGTAAGTGCCATGAAGGATATAGGATACACGAATTAAAGAAAATGAGTTTCGTTGAAGGTTGTCGATTTGGGATAAAATACGGTCCGAGCTATAATACCCGATATTTATGGACTAGTACCATACAAGGTAACATATGACCACGATAGTATGATGTATAAAGTATATTAAAAATGAGTAGTATTTTAAGTAGTTTGAGATAATTCCTAATTATATAGGTAATTGGTTATTATCAGGTAATGGGACATTACCTAATTAATTAATAAAATCATAAGATAAGGGACATTATAAATGTTTCAGGATTTACAAAGTAATTTGGACTTACAGTTGGAATTCTTTATTCCATGTTTTATCTATGTCTGTTAGGTACTGATTTTTATGCCTTACATACTCAGTACATTATTTGTACTGACGCCCTAGTTCCCGGGGCCTGCGTTTCATGCCCGTAGGTGCAGGTAGGCAGGCGACGGTTCCCCTGCTTAGGATCCTTGATCAGCGAGAGTTGGCATGCTCCACTTGATCCGGAGCTGCTTTTGATTTTGGTACGATATGCTAGTATACATATATGGGTATGAAGTGGCCCAGTCCCGTCCTTGTACAGTTGCATTTTCTATTAGAGGTCTGTAGACAGTATGTATAGTTGGATAGTAAGTGGCCTTGCTGGCTTCCAGTTTTGGATATGTAGTTGTCTATAGCAGCTTTCTCGGCTCACCCTACGTATTTCGCACGTGTATGCATATATATCTTTTGGACAGGTTTCCTCACGTATGCTATTATAATGGTTCAGCAGATGTTATTCATGTTTATATCTTAGATGCATGCTTAAGGGTGTTCGATAGGTAGGACTCGGGAACCTATCACGGTCTATCGGTTTGGGTCGTGATTGTTCACCTCGGAAGAATCATGCATAATATTTTGATAGAGAGTCTGTGCATATTTGAGTATCCAAACTGGGATTTGACATTTTCACCTGATATTGGTCATATATATTCCATTTGAGGCAGTATTTGGTATTTGATAATTTTTAATATTTATTCTTCAGTTGAGGATCATGTTATACGTGTTTATCTATTTTGTTTCTGCTTGCTATGCTTCATACCTTTCTACTTTTATCATGCATTTATTTTGGACCACTAGTAAGTGTCGATGTAGACCCCTCGCCACTACTTCTTCGAGGTTCGACTAGATACTTACAGGATATGCATTGATTTACATACTCATACTAGTTGGCACAACTGCTGAGGAGTCTTTGTGGCAAGCAGCATTCCATGTTGTGATCCGTAGCACATGGAGTCCCCTTCCTATTCATTTACTATATTCTATCTATTTTCTATTCCAAACAGTTATTATAAAAGTATTGTATATTCCAATAGATGGTCGTGCACATGTGACACCGAGTTTTGGGGATTTTGACTATTGTTCTTGGTTGTATTTCTACTATGACATGCTGCTTTGTATTTTGATCATGTTCTAAAATTGAAGAAAATATCAGTATTTTACTATGAAGATAAAATGATTCTGCTTATTTATTTCATTTCTTATTTCAAAATGTGTTATGAACTATATGATCATTTTATTGGTTTACTTTGGCTTTTTTGACGGCGGCCTACAGTGGGGAACTGGGTCGTGACAGCTTGTTATCAAAGCACTAGGTTCACTTAGGTCACGCAAGTCATGAGCAGGCCTAGTAGAGTCTTGCAAATCGGTATAGAAATGTCTGTACTTATCTTCGAGAGGCCGTTAGAAAAATCCTCTTTCTTCATTTCCTTATCGTGCAACTTTATTTCAGTGGGAAGCCTATATCTGCAGTTCTTTCCTACTCATTTGTATGCGGTGTCGAGCACTTGATATCAGTCAAGCACCGACGAGTTTTCGTTACGCCACAAATATGGTGCAGGATCTTTTCCCCTGTGTTATCAGGAAAGACTTTTATCTTCACCTTGTGATGGGGAATTCAGTCATTTCAGCACAGTGTTGGTGTTGCCCACAAGTTCAGGGTTATACACAGTGTATTACGATGTTTCACGCTTTGTTATCGCACAGTGTTGGTGTAAATGGTAGGGTATTTACTTTTGTGTCGCGATAGTGAATGCTTCGGGAGGAGGATTATTCAGTTCTTTATTGGGAGATTGGTGCTTATTCCAGCACGGGAGAGCCATTTGGGCTGGATTTTCAAGCTCTAACCAATAGAGTTGTGATATTGGGTATTTTTGAACTTAGAAGGGTCCTTGCTTGTGTTATAGTACAGTCGTCCTTGTTTGAGTGCACTAAGGCTCATCAGTATGATGGTTTTCATTTGCTTGTCGTTGGGGATACGACGTGGCAAAGCGGTGCTTAAGGAGCAGATATCAGAGATGACGGTATATTGCGACTTCAGGGTCAAGTCTCTTTTCGAGGGACATGATCCTTGAGGAGGCTTAGAGTTGATGGCATTCTATTTGTTCGGGTTCTAGGGAGATGGATCGTAGTTTGAGGCTGCATTATTCGTGGCGGATGATGAAAAATAACATTGTTGGATACATCTTGCAGTGGTTGAATTGTTAGCAGGTCGAGTATGAGCATCAGAGATCGAGTAGCTGCTTCGGAAGATGGCTAAATCATAGTGGAAGTGGGAGCATATCGTTATAGATTTTGTAGTAGGATAGCCACATGCTTGAGACAACATAGTGCAATTTGGGTCATTTTGGACAACTGACTAAGTGTGTGTATTTCATTTAGGATGGTGGTTTCTATAACTAGGAATTTCGAATGTGACGAAAAGAGTCTGCTTGGAATGTAGAGGGAATGTGAATGCTTGATTATCATTTTGTGTTGCAATGTAATCTTGAGTTTGAAGGTGTTGTTGGACATTCAATTGATATTGATAGAATGAATGGATTCCGATAGATGGTGAACAAGTGTGTACTCGAAGGTTTAACTAATTTCATAATGGTAATAAACATGGCAATGTCGTCGGAAGATGTCGATATTAGGTTACACGGGTGGGGTATCTCCTGTGAGAAGGTTAGGGGGTGCATAATTTATGATGAAGTTCCTATGGAGAGTTCTACTTTATATCCAATGGGATGTATGTACTACAATGTGGGTCTGGATCGCTTGAGGAAGATGGCACGACTATCATGAGTCGAGTGTGCATTTAGGGGTGATAACTTGGGATGTGTTATGCTTTGTGCAACATGAGCTTATGAGAATTTGGCTAGGTAACAGTGTGAGATCAGGGTAGCAGGGAGGAGAGGTCATTTTGAGTTCTTGGGTTATCTGATTATGGTTTAAATCCAAGTGGGGGAGCCTACCGTAGATGTATAGGTCATGTGGTTTTATGTGATTGTAGTCAAAACTAAGAGACACTGGTGTATTGGTTATGACTTTGAGGATGATTTGAGCAAAGTATTGCTAGGTGCGTGTTATATTTTGCCGTATTGATATATGGAGGTTGTGAGATGGCTCAGATTTCTTATCCTTCTGTGGATGTGATGTGCAAGAGAAAGAACTCATTCAGTTTCTTCTTTTGGAGTATTCATGTGCAAACAGAGCACTAGTCATTCAGCTTGATTGGCTATGTATTAGGGACTAGGTCAGAGTGGTCGACTCTTAATGATGGTTCTAGTGTATTTAAGATTCAAGGTGTGTTACCTAAGGATTTTCGGGTTCGTATTGTGGCTAAGAATTGAGATATGTAGCGGATTGTGAGAGAGACTTGGAGTATTTCTACATTATTATTGGTTCCATGATGTAGTGTTAGAGAGATAGAAGAAACAACTTCGGATTCGCAGAAGGTCCCTTCACCACGAGCATATCAGTTTGAGGTACTATGGGTGCAGGAGAGGGAATAAAATAGATTATGGGCATTAAGATAGTATGGTCTTGTGTTGGGGTCACGTGGCGTGAGTGTTGACTGAGATCCATGGTATGTTGGAAAAGAGAATTGTTAATTTGAAGGCAAGTTAAGAGGAAATATGAAGATGTTGGGTCAGTTTAGCAGTAGCTTAGATCAACATGGTAAGGGAAATGATCGGTTCCTTATGTATGATAAGACCGAATAGATGTTTCATGGCAATACTTGCCAACTTGGTAGTCTGCGTGATTCGTTGATTTAGAAGACTCGGTTTTGATGGCTCAATTATGTGCAAGCAGGTTCCGAAGACTTTATGACGGTTTTGACCAGGACTTGAGATTGGTGTCTTCTACATTTATGGGAAGTTGGTTGCGTGTTGCGATTTTTCTCCTGAATTGAGTTAAGTAAAAGGTTTCTAGCCGATTAAGTGCTTATTCTATTGGTGATTCAGGATTTATGATGGGATTCTCATACTCTTGCATGATAGCATGAGAGATGCGATGAGATGTGCGGATTAGGATTGAAGGGTCAAGGTTGTAGTTCAGTTTTGATAGGGAAGTCACGAGTTCGAGATAGGGGGAGATTTTAGATGTTCAGAGTATGCTAGAACTATTTTAGTGTCGCCTGAGAATGGTGTATTTTGCGAAAGATGTATTGTGTATTAATTTGCTGATGCTTGGCTTATACTACAAAAGTTGCATGGTTGGTGTCCATTGATGTCCAGGTTTTTCTACTTGGTGCGGAAGGTTTTAGGAGTATCTCTAGTAGGATGGTTGTGTATGCGTGATGTATCAATCATTTAAGTGGGAGAGTTAGAAATTAGGTATAGAGATCGGATTTTCTTAGAGGCAGATTATTCCTCTGCTTGTGGACCGTGAAAGTGTGTTCATTATTTAATAGCTCATTGTATGTGTCATAGATTGGGTCATTGGGGATCTCCGGAAGGCTTTTTACCTATTTTGAGATGATCAAAATCGGTTTGGAGGCCCATTGGTAGGCCGGATGAGAATGCGCATTCTGTACTATATTGGATTTGTTCGCTCAGCACAGCATTTACTACGAGTGTGTTATCGGGCAGAATGAATGTTATTCATGCCCCGATCTATTTCGTGTGTTACTTTCTTATGGCATAATGGGTGGTGAGACTACTGGATTATTCACACGCATGTTGTGGTCCTGTGTAGGCCTTACGGCAATATATGAGAGGGATGACTCTTGGGGTATTGATTTGTTTATTGCACCTTAGTCGTACTTAGCTTTTTTCATATATGCTATCTGTTTCCCCAAGTTATTTTATGCACTTGGAGTGCTTTTTGTTGATATACGTGTGTCTAGTGAGTATGAGCATTTTGGCTCGATGGGTATTCCCTCGTAGATTATTATGTATAGATCGGGGGGCACGCAACCACGGGTATGATATTTGGATCAGGTAGCACGCTGCAATGATATCATGTGTGGATCGGGTTGCATGCCGTAATGGTGAGATGTTGAGTAAGATTCATTATACTTATCTTGCGTGTTTTGCTTCTCTCTGTGAGATAGATTCATAACATTTGTATGGTTGTTTTATCTGTTATGCATGCCGGATAGTTCTGTTACTTTGGTTTCCTCTCCTTATTGATCATATTCGAGTTGTGTCTTGTTGGTGCATGAATCGCGTCATATGAGATTTTAGATGGTTTTTGATGTGGCTTGTCGATCGAGCAGCTTGTATTGGGTGAGATGAGGTTGTTGGACCTGGAATCAGTGCAATGGGATTGGTATAATGTATATTTGGAGGAGGAATGTAACTAATCAGCTCAGAGTGCGGCAATGGTTCTTGTCGAGCGAAAGAACTCCATGATTTATTGATTTGATGGGTTGTTATGAGTTTCTACAAATTTCATTCATCGTTATAGTATTGCAAAGTTTGGAATAGGGATTTTACGTGTCATGAGGTATATTATCGATACCAGGTTCGGTAATGAGAAGCTATTGTGGTTGGAAGATATTGCTAAGAACATATGAGTTATGCCGTACATCATGTGGTTATATCTTGTGTGTATAATTATGCTTTTAATACGGCTCATTGGGAATGACAGTGTATGTATGCAAAAATTGGATCTTATAGGGAATTCTAGATGTTGGAATTTTGTTCTAAGCTTGTAGGGCAAGGTCGCATGGAGGATCTTCAGTTGGAGGTGTGCTGATGTGGTTATACGGATTAAGGTGGAATAGGCGTGTGCGTGTGGGAGCTTATACAGTTTTTTGGCAGCTTGGGAACGACCCTTGACACGTTTGAGGATGAACATATGTTTAAGTGGGGGAGAATGTAACGACCTGACTGGTCATTTTGAGCTTTAGCATACCCTTCGGCGGTTTGGGACCTAGAGTAGCTTCATATTTTGCATTATGGCATGCAGGTATAGTTGGTTTTGACTTTCGTGAGGTTCAGAGTTTATATAGGAGAATAATTCTCAATTCGGAAGCTTTAAGTTGGAAGTTGATAAAGGTTTGACTTTTGAGTAAACAGCCTCGAAATTGGATCTAAAGGTTCCTATAGGTTCAGAAGGTGATTTCAGACTTAGGCATACGTTCAGGTTGAGTATTGTGTGGTCCAAGAGCAATTCAACTCTTATAGTCGGAAGTTTTCATTTTCAAAGTTTTTGAATTTGCTAAGTTTTACTTGTTGTGGACTTTGGTGTTATCGGACTCCGAATGGTGTTCCGGGACCTTGGATAGGTTAATTTAGTTGATTGGAACTTGTGTGTGAAGTTTGGTCGTGATCCGGAATGTGCAAGTGTGATTCAGACGTGTTCGGCGAAGTTTAAAGGTTTGAAAGTTAAGAGAAGGATTTTGATCATTGATTCTTAGTTTTGATGTTATTCTTGGCGTTTCAAGCCTTTGGATAAGTTAGGATAAGGTATGGGGACTTGTTGGTATGATTGGACGGGGTCCCGGAGGCCTCAGGTGTATTTTGGGGCGGTTTCAGACCATGTCGGTTTGTTTTACTACTATTGGTGTTATTCTACGCGAATGCGGTGGGAAGCACACATTAGTAATGAAGGATGGACTACCAGAGTTTGTGCTACGCGAACGCGAAAGGGGAGTTACGAATGTGGAGAAGGAATTGGAGGCTAGGGATTTTTGCTTTACGTGACTGCGACTAGGGGTCACGAATGCGAGGAGGAGGTGATTGAGTAGGTTGCACTTTGCGAACGCGGCTGTGTGACCACGAACGCGATGAAGGGGCTCAAGGCTAGGCAGGAATCGACTATCACGAACACGATTGTTCTTTCGCAAACACATAGGTTCTGGCATGCAACGCTCTGCGATCACGATGGGGTTTCCACGATCACGATAGAGGAACACTTGGAAATAGCATATTTGGCCTTCGCGATTGCAAAGAGGAATGACTGGGCAGTGTATAAGTTGCAAAATCGGGACTAAGCTCATTTCTCTCACTTTGAGCCGATTTTAGGGCAATTTTGGAGGGCCATTTTCATCATCTATCACAAGTTAAGTGATTCCTATTTAATGTGAGCCAAATACATGGATTATATATGGATTTTAACATGAAAATTAGTAGAAATTGTGGGATTGTTGGAAGAAAACCTAAAAATGGTATTTTGAGTTTTGACCAATAAATTGGGAATAAATTATATATTTGAGTTCGTGGGGCTGTAGGTAATTATCTTCGAGAATTTTGGAAATTCGGGGGTTGACTTTTATTGACCTTCGTGTGGGGTTGAGGATTTATTTCTTACTTTTAAAGTATGAGTTTTGAGTAGACTTTGATTGTTTAGCACGTTATTTGGCTAGTTGCGGATCATTTGGCATTGGGTTGAGGTGTTAGAGAGGCGTTGGAGCCGATTATCGAATTTCGGAGCAAAGTAAGTCTCATGTATAACATTGAAAGAGGGAATTCATCCCGTAGGTTCTTTGCTAGGTGCTATGTATTATGGGAGCTACGCACATATGAGGTGACGAGCGTCCGTGCGTATACTAGATTCTTGATTATGTCCGGGTTGACTTAGACAAACAACATGCTTTAACTGTACTGCTTTAGTTATTCTTACCTGTTTAAATGCTTTAATTTATGCATTAGCCTGAGACTACACTTGCACAGAGTATCGATCTTTGTAATTCTAGAAACTTGGCGCACTTCTTGATTAGCCGCATAAATTATAGTTTCTCTTACGTATTACTCCCGCATGGTACATATTTGTCCGAATGTTTCTTGAATTCTTAAGTCGCACATATATTCCGGAGTTGGCTGATGACCCGTCAAAAGTTTCTCTATTCTTATAGAATCGGGTCATTCGCCTTGGAGTATCATGAAATAACTTTATAGGAGCAGGCCATTCGCCTCGACAGTATTTTGAGATGCATCTATTGATTTGGATGTGACCTTGACAGTATAATATAACACACTCTCATGGGAGCAGGCTCTTCGCCTTGGCAGGTTTATGAGATACATTTATAGGATCGAGCCATTCGCCTCGGCAATTCTATGAAACACTTTTATGGGATTCGGACATTCGCCTCGACAAAGTGGTGCGTAATATTTCGATAGGGAGTTAGTGCATATTTGAGTATCCTAACTTGGATTTGACATTTTCACCTGATATTGGTCACATATATTCCATTCGAGGCAGTATTTTGTATCTGATGATTTAATATTTATTTTTCAGTTGAGGATCAAGTTGGTACTAGTAGAGTCCAGTAGGGAGGACTTCATCACTTTTTGACTGAAGGGGAAAGCCCGTAGATGGTAGCAGTCTTATCTTCTAGGTTGGCCAGCAGCATCACCTCCCTTGACTTGGGATCAGTTTACGCACATCTTTCGGGAGAAGTATATTCCAACCACCAGGAGGATGCGTTACGAGGTTTGTTCGAGCGGCTCCAGCAGGGTCAAATATCTTTGATTGACTACAAAATGAGCATTATTAATTTATCTCGTCATACAGCTATATTACTCCCCACAGAGGCATATAGGGCCGCTGAGGTTTATTCGAGCTTGCACTATGGGTTTCAGGCTACTATGGCCCAAGAGGTAGATTTGGGGACTTCTTTCCACTAGGCTGTGGAGATAGCTTGGAGGATCGAGCGTATCTGCAATCAGAGCAGAGAGACTACATCAAGGGACAAGAAGCCTCAGTATTTTAGATGTTTCAACGACTCCACAACTGAGAGCAGAAGTCAATTAGGGAAGGGCCATCCTAGCAGGCCTATGTATTTAACACCATAACCTATTCGGGGTGCTCTAGTGCAGCCTTACTTCAGCGCCATTCTAGAGAGTACTTGTCGTTCACCAGCTATTCAGGGTTCTTTTAGTAGGCACTCAAGCTATCAGGGCCGGATCCTGATTCAGCAGTTTCCCCAAACTAGAGGTTGTTTCGAGTGTGGGGAGCCTGGTCATGTGAAGAGAATTTGTCCCAAACTCCAGGCAAGACAGTGCTGCAGGGCCAGCACCTCATCACTAGTTGTCGCATCACCCATCCAACAGGGCATAGGCATAGGGCAGGTGGATATGGGTCACCCTAGAGGTGGAGGCCAGTCACGTGGCGCTCTAGCTAGATTTTATGCCTGCCTAGCTAGGCAGTAGCCTTCGATGCCGTTATCATATGTATTATTTTTGTCTATTGTAGAAATGCATTAGTATTGTTCGATCCAGGGTCTACCTATTAGTATGTGTCTTCTTATTTTTCTCCTTATCCAGATGTATACCGTGAGTCCTTGGGTATTCGTGTGTATCTGTCCATGCCGTTAGGTGATTCTATGTGTATTGGGTCTACCGGTCTTGTGTGGTGACTTTTTGCGGGTATGAGACCAGAGCGGATCTTACATTTCTTGATATGATTGACTTCGAGATTATTCTTGGCATGGATTGGTTGCCTCCTCATTATTCCATTCATGATTGCCATGCTAAGATTGTTACCTTGACGATGCTAGCATCTCCTAGGCTAGAGTGGAAAGTTGGTACTTCGTTCAGTCAGGTTATTTCTCTCTTGAAGGCTCAACATATGGTTAAGAAGGGTTGTTTGGTGTATCTGGCCTTTGATCCAGATACTACTACGGAGACTCCCACGATAGATTCAGTGCCTGTGGTCAGGGAGTTTCCAGATGTATTTCCTCCTAACTTACCGGGCATGCCGCTAGATCCTGATCTTGACTTCGGCATTTATTTGGCACCAAGCATCCGGCCTATCTCTATTTTGACTTATCGTATGGCTCCTGTGGAGTTGACAGAGTTTAAGAAGTAGCTTTAATAGTTATTTAAAAAAGGAGTCATCATGCCGTGTTTGCCGCCTTGGGGCGTACCGTTGTTGTTTGTGAATAATAAAGATAGGAGTATGTGGATTTGAACTGATTACCACCAGCTAAATAAGGTCACTATCAAGAGCAAGTATTCATTGCCTCGCATGGATGACTTACTTGATCAGCTTCAGGATGCTAGAGTGTTCTCGAAGATTGACTTAAGATTTGGGTACCATCGTTGAGGATTTGTGTTTTGGATGTTCCAAAGACGGCTTTTTGGACTAGATATGGGCACTATGAGGATGTCTTTCATCTTGATTAACGGGCCAGTGGCATTTATGGATTAGATGAATCGGGTGTTCATGCCATATCTTAACTCTTTTGTCATTGTCTGTATTGATGACATATTAATCTACTCGCGTATCATAAAGGAGCACGAGTGGCATTTGAGGGTAGTGTTTCAGACTTTAAGGAAATAGAAGCTATATGCTAAGTTCTTTAAGTGCGAGTTCTAGTTAGATTTTATAGCTTTCCTAGGGAATACGGTATCAAGTGAGGGTATTAAGATGGATTCCAAGAAGATCGAGGCAATTCACAGTAGGCCTCGTCCTACCACAATGACGGAGACCAAACGTTTCTTGAGGCTAGAAGGCTATTATCGTTAATTTGTGGAGGGCTTCTTGTCTATTGTAGATCATTTGACTAGATTAACCCAAAAGGGTGTTCAGTTTAGGTGGTCCGATGATTGCGAGGCGAGCTTTCAGAAGTGCAAGACCGCATTGACTACAACATCGATGTAGGTTTTGCCTTCTAGTTCAATGATGTACACTATGTATATTGGCACTTCACGCGTTGGGTTGTGTTGTGTATTGATACAGGAATGGCGTGTGATTGCTTATGCTTCTCGTCAGTTGAAGCACCATCAGAAGAATTACCATGTACATGATTTTGGAGTTCCCCGCGATAGTTAATACTCTTAAGAATTGTAGGCATTATCTTTATGGGGTGTCATGTGAGGTCTTCATGGGTCATCGCAGTTTGCAACATCTATTTAAGTAGAAGGACCTTAATTTGAGGCAACATAGGTGGCTTGAGTTGCTGAAGGACTATGATATCACCACTCATTATCATCCGGGCTTGGAGAACTTGGTCACGGATGCCTTGAGCAAAACGGCCGAGAGTATAGGTAGTTTGGCATTCATTCCAATAGAGGAGAGGACATTGGCTTTGGAAATTTCACCTTTAGCTTACCGACTTGTGAGGTTGGATATATCAGAGCCCAGTCAAGTTCTTGAATGTGTTGTAGCTCAGTCTTTTTTACTCGAGCAGATTAAGGCTCGTCAGTATGATGATCCACACTTGTTGGTTCTTAGAGAGACGGTAATACGAGGTGACTATTGGTGATGACAGTATTCTGCGGCTTCAAGGTCGCTTATGCGTTCCTAATGTTAATGGCGTCAAAGAGTTGGTTTTGGATGAGGCTCACAATTTGCGTTGTTCTATTCATCTAGGTGCCACGAAGATGTATCGTGACCTATAGGAGCATTACTGGTGGCGGCAGATGAAGAAAGACATAGTTAGATATGTATCGAGGGGTCTGAATTTCCAACAGGTTAAGTATGAGCACCTAAGGCTGTGTGGTTTACTTCAGCAGATGGTAATACCAGAGTGGAAATAGGAGCATGTCACCACAAACAGAGACTAAAGCAAGTGTTGTATTCAAAGCTGGTGTTAAAGAGTACAAATTAACTTATATCACTATGGATTTTGAGGTGGGTTTTCCGCGGACATTGAGAAAATTTGATGTTGTTTGGTTCATTATCGATAGACTGACCAATTCTGCACACTTTGTTTTGGTGATGACTACATATACTTTGAAGAGGTTGGCTTAGATTTACATTCAAGAGATGGTCTGGTTGCATGACGTGCCTATTTTCATTATTTGCGATCAATGCACTTAGTTCACTTCGCATTTCTGGAGTGGTACAGGGTGATTTGGGACCTCGAGTAGAGCTTACCACAACCTTTCATCCGCAAATCGATGGTCAGTTAGAGTGGATAGTTCAGATTCTGGAGGATATGCTTCGGGCATGTGTGATTGACTTCGGAGGGCAGTGGGACATATTATTGTTGTTGGTTGAGTTTGCATATAACAATAGCTATCAGTCCAGCATTAAGATGGGTGCATTTGAGGCTTTATATGGCCAACGATGTCATTCCCCCATTGGTTAGTTTGAGCTTGGTGAGGCTAGGCTGTATGGTACTAATTTGGTGAAGGATGCCGTAGATAAGGTAAAGTTGATTCCGAAGCGGCTTCACATAGCTCAGTCCAGGCAGAAGAGTTATGTAGATCAGAAAGCGTGTGAGTTATCATTTATGGGGGGCGAGAAAGTACTTCTGAAGGTCTCGCCGATGAAAGGTATCATGAGATTCGGGAGGAGAGGCAAGTTGACTCCGAGGTTCATTGGTCCATTCGAGGTTTTGGAGCGAGTTGGTGAGGTTACATATAGGCTTACTTTGCCTCCTAGCCTACCGAGTTCATCCGGTATTCCATGCGTCTATGCTCTGGAATTACACCAAGATGACATGTCCCATGTATTGGATTATAGCATAGTTCAATTGGATGAGGGTTTGAGTTACGCGGAGAAGCTAGTTGCCATTATTGATAGACACGTTCGCAAGTTGAGGTCTAAAGAGATTTCAACTGTGAAGGTTCAATGGAGAGGTCATCCAATCAAGGAAGCGACTTGGGAGACCGAGGAGGACATAAGGAACAGATATCCACACTTATTTGGCATTCCAGGTATGATTCTAAACCAGTTTGAGGATGAATATTTGTTTAAGAGGTAGAGAATTTAACAACCAGACCTGTGAGCACGTGATTTTTGCCCTAAGCAATAATTCCCAAAATTTCAAACAAAACTATTTTTTCTAGTATTTCATAATTTTTTGTGAATTTTGTGGCATTCTTTGGTAATTGTTGCATTTTTATTTGTGCATTTTAATCCATATGAAAATACCAAAAATATGCATTGGCATTTAGGGATTTAATTTCACAATTTTAGTATTAATTAGTTTTAGAATAGAATATAAAGAAAATTGCAAGAAAATAGTTCATTGCATTACTAATTATTGCATTTGTTTTTAAATAGAGTTACAAGTAATTTTAGGAGTTAAATAGTGTAATTAGGTCTTCGCTTTGTTTTAGCATTTTATAAAATCAGAAAAATAAATACAAAAATACCAAAAAAAGGGGAAAAGGAAAAATTAAAATGGTCTTAATTGGAGACCAAATTTGGGCCAAAACCAGTTAGCCCAAACAAAATTCCCACGTCCAAGCCCAAATGCTCTGCCGGTCCAAGTGCCTCATGATCAAAATGACGTCGTTTTGACGTCGTTTAATCACGACCATCCATCTCCCCAGATCCAGTGGCCACAATTGATTCTCAAAAATA
Organism: Nicotiana attenuata; assembly: GCF_001879085.1. NCBI lineage: Eukaryota > Viridiplantae > Streptophyta > Magnoliopsida > Solanales > Solanaceae > Nicotiana > Nicotiana attenuata. The sequence goes on from NW_017670358.1 coordinate 104,197, forward strand.
AAATAAAACTGTCCGAATTATACAGAAAAAATCAAAACACAACTCCTCTTCCTCGTACCAACCCGTCCCCTGTAACGCCGGTGCCGGCCACCCTCCTCCGCCCTAGCCCCACCGTCCCCCCGCCGTCCGCCGCCGGCCAGAAATCGCCGCCGCCGCCGGCGATGCTCCGATGACCACCAAAAATACACCACTGACTCCTCTCGTCTTCCCCTGTCCAACCATGCCCTCAGCTCCCCTCGAATCATAGCCAATCTCGTCGAATATTCCATCGGAGTTTCCGGCCAAGTCGCAAACTCACCCAAACTGGCCCAAATTCGTACCAAATGTCCCTCATCCCTCCCTCATCATTAATCCCTGACCAAAATATTTCGAATTTTGCCAGAGCTTCCCGAATTTTAGATCTTAGACTGGCAGAACCCTAGCTCAGAAAATCTTGGGGGATTTTGGACCGTAATTTCCCTAATCATGTGTGTTCTTTTGAAAACACACGATTAGGGATGTTACGTGTCAAGAATCCCGGAGGATTCAAACAAATGGCCGGTCAGAGTTCCCCATAGTCAGCAGAGTGCTCAAACTTAGTAAGTTCTGTTCGATGCTGTTCTGATTCTGTATGCTTGTTCAAATTTGTTTGATAATCTTTAACTCTTTAGGGCACTTTTGATTTCAATTTTTTTTTCTCTCCAGTATTTGAGCCTTTACTGTTGTTATTGGTTAATAATAATCAATTAGTTTAGCTTAGTTCAATTGCATTAGGATTGATCATGTTTAGGATTTAGTTTAAGTTTTGAGTTGCTTAAATCTTCTTCAGGCTTCATGTATGGTTAAGTTTGTTCTATTAGTTGTGTATGTCGAATCTGTTTGCTTATAGTTTTGATCGATACTATTTGGGCACTGTTTGACTTTGACTTGTTATTAGTAGGTGTTAATCCGAAAATTAGTAGTTATCTGAATTTAGGTTTTGCGATTGGATTGGTGGGCTGGTTAATTTGCAGAAATAGTTATTTGGACCAGGGTTAGTTAGAAGGGTTAGTGTAGTTAACGTAGGCTAGTAATTTCAGGAGGTTCAAAGGGTAGTTTAGGCATGGGAAAAGGGTACTTTCATCAGATTTGGTAATTTTTGAAGGGGGGTAAGGATAGAATAGGGATTGTAATAAGCATAGAACTTTCTAGGAGGGACTATAGTGTAGGTTCTAATAAACTTAAGTTAGTTGCTTGTGTAACAAGTCAGAAATAATGGTGTAAACACTGAAATTAGAATAGGGACTAAGGGGGTAAAAGGAAAATCTGAAATTGGACCCTAAGTTCATCTATAAAATAGGCATTCATTTGCCCTGATGAAAAAAGTTTTTGGGGGGCAGTCCTCTAAACCCCTTCCAAAAGGCATAAAGCAGAGTTTCTAAAAGTCATAAAATTCCTTCAAAACAATACTGATCTCAGCATTGAGATCAGAAATAAGCTGGTGGTCGAGTATACTATTCTATATGTGAAAATAGCTGCCAAAAGAGTTGTTAAGGTCTATTTGAATTGCTATAAATTGAATCTGAGTAATCGATTTGGTTTTGGATTGCATTGGTGCTTGAAATTGTTGATGTTTTGGTTCATTGCTGGAGTTTCAAACCTATTCCTGAATTTGCTGTGTTGATTGAGTTATTACTGGATTTCAAATTCTCCCTGGGCTGTTGTTGCAAACTGTCACTGCTACTGATCCTTTCCTTTTCTTATTTGCAATTACCAGGTACACATTTGAATCTGCCCTGCTGTAACATTAAGCTTGAAATGGAATACAAATGTTCATCTGTTTGATCTTGAAGTGTGATGCTTGGACTGTGGTGTACTGATAGTTAATAGGCGTTAGATTTAATCAGCACAGTGTCGAATCAATTTTGTATGTGTGTAAATACTGGACTGTTAACTGGACTGTATAACTGGACTATTTGTATGGATTGTGCAATGAGATTTAGTTCTGAGTATAGCAGTTCACATGTTAGAATCTAATGTCTACTTTCTGCAGTTAATGATAGGATTAGACTGTTTCGATTTTTATTTCATGTCAATAGGACTGCCTATTGCAGTTATTTGATTTTGATCTATATTTGATTTAGAAAACCTGGACTGATTTTGATCTATATTTGATTTAGAAAGCAGCCTGTTTCGATTTTAATCTCAGAGCTAAATGTGCTTGTCGTCACGTTAGTCATGAATGTCACCAATCGTATGTTGGTTGTTGAAACCAGTAGCTTAATTGAAAATTACGTGCATCATTAACTGGATTGATTGAATAAACTGATTTACTCGTGACTATCTGTGAAATCAAGTAGTCTGGACTTCATTGTAATGGTGTTAAAAAAAATAGATTTATGATTAGTAAGAACTGGAGGTTTGGGCCCATATTAGCCAACTGGAAGTACCCAGGCCATGGCCTTTTTAATTCAAATTGGGCCCAAAGGTAATAACAACAAGCAAAACCAGGCGGATTCAAAAATTAACCCAACTGGGCTCGCTGGTTGCTTCAATCTACACTGAAGCCCAGAATTGCTGAATTAGGAGTAAATGCAAGACTCACGATAAAAAATATAATGAAAGCGGTTTAAAACAAAGGGCACATAGGTTAGAATATGTTTTAAAATCAGATAAAAGCAAATACAACAGTGGAGCGACCGTGCTAGAACCACGGAACCCGGGAATGCCTAACACCTTCTCCCGGGTTAACAGAATTCCTTACCCGGATTTCTAGTTCGCTGACTGTTAACAGAGTCATAATTTCCTCGGTTCGGGATTCAACCGGTGACTTGGGACACCATTAATCTCCCAAGTGGCGACTCTGAATTTTAATAATAAATCCCGTTCCGATTGTCCTTTAAGTGGAAAAACTCCTATACACCCTTTGCGGGGTGTAGTAAATAAAAAGGAGGTGTGACAGCTCTGGCGACTCTGCTGGGGAAGAGAACCCAGAATCTCTAGTTCAGGGTTCAGAATTCGAGCTTAGATATATTGTTGTATTTGGCTTTATCTGATTTTCCTACATGTCTCATGCTAAATGTGCAAATGTTGCTTTTTACTGCTTTGATATTATCTGAATTGTATATAAACTGTGCCGAAACCTTTCTCTTCTCACCTCCGGGGATGTGCTTACTGGATGAGACTCCCTATTCTGTTAATGTCAATACCCTGAAATAAGAAAGAGGCTGGACAAGTTACTAAGCCGGATGGCCTTTTGGTTCCCGGTACGTAGCCCCCTCCTCGACTCGAGTTGTCCGCTCGGGTACACAGTCTAGAACACATACCCAGGTTTTGAACCTAGAAGAACTTGACTTCATGTCGGATCCCTAGTAGGAGCGCTTATCTGCATCACGTGCATTTTGACTTAGGGGACTCAACACGGGGTTGGGTCCGTCTAGGACAGGTGTACCCGGAATAATGGACCATCCTGATGCATCCTACTTGTGCATTTATCTGTTTGGGACTCGCATGCTGACCGGCTTTGAATATCTGGGCAATATTAAAAAAAAGAGAGAGAAAAGAGAAATAGCAATGTGGAGAGTTAATTACCTATATTAGAAAATACCAATGGCCAAGTAGTGCCGAAATGCTGCCGGATTTTTTAGAAAATGAAAGAAAAAGAAGAAAAGGGGTTTGTTTTGTTTGCTAGTGGAAAAGAACAACAAAAAGAATTTTATTTTCAAATTAGAAATTATAAAAAGAATCTTGCTTTCAGAAAAAATGATTTCGCCAACAAAAACCCAAAAAAAAAAAGTTATTTTTCAAATTAGGGATGTTTTCAAAATAATTAGGTTTAGTTGCCCGAACTACGCAGGTTTGATTCTCATCGGATGTGAGATACGTAGGCAACCCTCATCGGGTCCAACCACCCTTTTGCAAAAATAGCCAAAAAATGTCAATCTTTATTTTTGTCATAAATAAATCAGGGGGTGCCGTTTTGTCAAAAATAGCCGAATGTCCCCAAACGGGCGCCGGAAGGCTGTTTGTGCAAAAACGGCCATCTTGAGTCATTTCCCAACGGTCAACGGGTACAGCCTTAAAATCTTCTCCCTGAAGTGCTGAAAGGCCGTAACTGCAAAACCGGTCGTTTGTTAAATTGGAAATTTGAACGAAAATAGTGTTATTTGTTTTTTTGTTTAGGTCAAATAAGTTATTAAATCACCTTAATAAATGTGCAGGATGAGCACGACTCAAAATGAACCCTTTTCAATCATGCATAAAGTCCCTTTGGAGTTGCGTCTATGGTGGAACGATTTGGGCAAAGAAGGGCAAGATGCGGTCAAGAAACATTTGAAAGGGCTTACCGGTTTGCTTGATATTGCGCCTCGGGGAGATATTATTAGAGCACTGGTTACATGTTGGGACCCAGCACATAATGTGTTCCATTTTTCGGATTTTGAGCTTACCCCGACATTGGAGGAAATAGCTGGCTACATTGAAAAGGCTGAGGTTCCGTTGAGGCACAAATACTTGGTTGCTCCCAGAATTGTAGCTGTACACAAGTTTTTAGACTCCTTGAAAATAGTCAGGGTCGTCCATAACACAGACCTGGCGAATGGCTTTTGTACTCTAAGCTTCATATATCATCGCTATGGTCATATCGGGGGGGTTCAACAACCCAGAAAGTAAGATATGTAGCAAAGAAAACCGCCAGAAGTGGGAGGAGCATCGATGTTTCGCTTTTATGGTGGCTTTCTTGGGGATTTTAATATTTCCAAGGAAGGATGGGAACATTGACATAAAAATAGCTGGGGTTGTCAGTACATTAATCACTCAAGCCAAAAGTACACTTGCACCTATGATATTGGCCGACATCTTCCGTGCTCTTACAGCTTGTAAAGCCGGGGAAACTTTCTTCGAGGGGCGCAACTTATTATTACAAATGTGGATGATTGAGCATCTGTATCATCGCCCTCAGATTCTGAGTTATGGGTCTCCAGAAAAAACATGCATAGAAGAATTTTACACAAGAACTAAAGGGGTCGAATTGCCAGAAGGGGTCACGGGTTGGACAACATATTTTCGGTCCCTCACTGCTAGCCAAATAGAGTGGACACTGGGATGGTTACCTGTTGATGAAGTCGTATATATGCCGGCAGCCCGACCACAGTTTCTTCTGATGGGGCTTAGAAGCATTCAGCCTTACGCACCGTATCGAGTGTTGAGGCAACTGAGGAGATGCCAGATCATACCCAAGGATGATGATCTTAGTTTGCAAGTGGTTGAGATTGGCCCCGATGGCCAGTTTCCTGAAGCAGTGGTCCGCCAAGTCTGGAGCGAATGTCAATATTTGGCGGCAAACACTTGCGTCCGGGATCGAACCAAAGGAGAGGTGTCACCTGATTACCAGGCTTGGTATAGAAGGGACGTTGCATTCGGAAGATCGGCCAAAAGACCTCACATCCAGGAATTTGTTGATTCATCACAAGAACAGTGGGATTGGTTAGCTAAAGAAAACGAGTACAGGGCCCGCATAGGAGCGTTGGAAAAACAGGTCCAAGACCTCCGATTTGAAAATAGCTTGCAAGCCGCGGCTGACGAAGGGGAGAGAAAACAATTGGCCAAGGAGAATGACGTTTTACGAGCCCAAATACAAAAGATGAAGCTAGAGGCCGACAACCCTGTCAGAAGTGCCAGAGATACAAAGCTTATAGCAAATCTAAGGCAAAAGGTGAATGATTACAGTTTTGACCTCGACAAGGCAGAAAAGGAATTAGTTGGGGTCCGGAGACAATTGGCCAAAAATGCAGAAGAACGGGCTCGCATGGTTAAGCAATTAAAAGAAGAATATGACAATAAGGTCGCAAAATTAAAGGAAAAGGCCACTGTCGCAGAAAACCGAATGATTAAACAGGCAAAGGATTTCAAAGTCGAGAGAGAACACTGTTATAGGGCATTAGCACAGCTAGAAATAGATTTGCAGCAACTTCGAGATCAAAGCCAGGCGTTTGAACAGACTTTGGAGGCTAAGGCCCAGCAGATAGGGCGGTTACTTCAAGAGAAAGGAAGAATCCGAGAGAGAATCTTAACCGTTGCTCATTCTATTACCCGGAAATGCCAGATGTGCGAAAACATGACCCGTACCACCTTCTTTGCATCAGTCATGATATTTGTGAAGCAGATAATGAATGACTTAGACAGACTCCAAGGGGAACTTGCATATAGGCCCGCGGCGAGACCGAACGATGTCCCGCGGGCACCAGGAGCTTTAATGTATTCATAGTTGTCTGTGAGTCTGCTAGAGTTTACCTTTTGAGTCTGTATTTCATGGTGTTAGGTCACTTGGGCTTGTATTTCTTTTTGTCGGAGTCTGTATTTCCCTTTTGTTAAAAGACAGTCAGTTGATCGAGTCTGTATTTTGTTCAGGATAGGGATGTGGAGTCTGTAGTCCTTTTTGCATCAGAGTCTGTCTTGAGTCTTTGTAATAGACGTAGTTGCTATCAATAAACTTGAAAATTCCCAAAAATATTCTGCTTTTACTTTACATTTATTCTTTGCGAACTACGCTTGGTCTGATTCACGCGGGGTCGTGATACGTAGGCAATCTCCATAGGATTCGACCATTTCTAAATAATAAAAGGGAAAACCAGAAAGGAATGATACAAACAGGGGAAAAAACCAAATGAAAGAGAACCAAAAGAGGGAGAGCAAAACAAAGTGAAAGGATAAGAGTGGGAACTAATTAGGCAAGAAAAGAAATGAAAGCCGGAATGACGCATGTGAATGAATAGAGGCATAATAGAAACGTTTGACTGCTTAGGTGCATCCACCCATCAATGTGCGGTTATCTATTTGTTAATGCCCTAACCGCTAACCAAGTTGTTGTTGATGAGTCCAGATAGGTGTTTAAGCTGACTGGCATTCTGGCAACCCATCCTTACAACACCCGCTCCAAGGACAAGTCAAACATGACCAATCAGGATTTGGAAGCAAGCATTGTTGACCCATCCAGAGAGGAGGAGGCAGTGGACGTTAACACAATGAGAGAAGAGATGTACAAACTAAAGCAACAAATGGCCGAAATGTACCAGGCCTGGTCGAAGGGACATCCACCACCAGTCTATCCTGCCAACCCCAATTACCTCCCACCACCAGCTCAACCCCAAGATCCTCCCACAGTGAACTCATCTCCCGCTTTCCCGACGTACCAGCAGTACTACGGAACCACCTCTCAGACACCGCCGCCACCACCACCCAAGCAAATTCCATGTCCTCCACCGCCAACTGCTCCAGTATTTGTGGCGCCTCCACCTGCCACATTGCAAAGATCTTCCAGTGAGCCATTGTTTCCAACTCACGACAGCCAGTACTACCCTCCCGAGCCTACCTTCAAAGCACCTGAGCCGTATTCCTACACTCCTCGCTTTGAGCTCCCGGTGGAAACTGATAAGCCGCTTAAGGACCCGGAACAGGAAGAGATGTTTCGAAAAGTAAAAAGCCTGGAGCAATCCTTCAGGAACATGCAAGGATTGGGTGGCCAAGTCAGTGTGGCCTACAAAGATTTGTGCTTGTTTCCCGATGTCCAGCTGCCAGCGGGGTTCAAATTGCCAAAGTTTGATTTGTATGATGGCCATGGTGATCCGGTGGCCCACCTGAGGGGATTCTGCAGCAAGATGAGGGGAGCTGGAGGAAAAGATGAGCTGTTAATGGCTTACTTTAGTCAAAGCTTAAGTGGAGCAGCGTTAGAATGGTATACACGACAAGATCATGCTCGGTGGTACACCTGGGACGACCTGGCTCAAGCATTTGCATGTCATTTTCAATACAACCTCGAAATTGTCCCGGACCGTCTGTCATTGACCAAAATCGAGAAGAAGCCCGGAGAAAGCTTTAGAGAGTACGGTTTCCGTTGGAGAGAACAGGCAGCAAGAGTTGATCCTCCGATGAAAGAGAATGAGATGGTTGATTATTTCCTTCAGGCTTTGGAGCCAACCTACTATGGTCATCTGGTGTCCGCGGTGGGGAAAACTTTCAATGAGGTCGTAAAGATGGGAAGTATGGTGGAAGAGGGTCTCAAGTCTAACAAGATTATGAGCTATTCGGCACTCAAAGCAACTACGCAGGCTATTCAAAGCGGCACCGGAGGAGTATTGGGAAAGAAAAAGAAAGAAGAAGTGGCAGTAGTGGAATCAAGGGTCTGGTCCAGGAGTCCGTCACCATATTATCACCAACCTCGCCCTCACCCCCAAGCTTACCCACATACTCCATATGGCCCACCACAACATTACTATCCACCTTCTACTCCCCATTTCTCCGTCCATCATGCCCAGACATACCCCCAACCTCCTACCCATGCACAATGGCGCGCACCCACTCCCCAAAATACTTACCCATCTCAAAACGCTTACCCACCCCCAAGAACCAACAGAAATGCCGCTGGAACCAGTTACCGACCCAATCCCGCATTTAAGAATGATAGGTTGCAAAAGAAGAAGACTTTTACTCCCTTGGGTGAATCTTATACCAGCCTGTACCACAGATTAAGGCAGTTAGGCATGTTGAACCCGATCGAACCCAAATTACCAAACCCTCCCCCAAGGAACCTGGACCATTCAGTAAGCTGTGAGTATTGCTCTGGAGCGCCTGGACATGACACGGAGAAATGTTGGCATCTGAAAACTGCCATTCAGGAACTCATTGATACACGGAGAATTGAGGTGCAGGCTCCGGAGACTCCCAATATCACGCAGAATCCGCTACCAATTCATCATGAGGCTCACATGATCGAGTTAGTGCAGAAGGGAGAATACAAGAAGCCGTCACAAACTGTGATGATGATTAAGGCAAGTGAAACTAAAGCAAATGAGAAATTGGTTGATGGGAAAGCCCTGGTCGCAGTGGACCGGACAGTCAGAGAACCAGTGATGATAATAGAACCAGAGCCTGTTAAGGTGACAATACCAGGAGCAGTTGTTAAGCCTGTGTTGGTTGTAAAAGGCGCTCGAACAGAGCCAGTTATCATTAAACCAGTGACCCAGTTGCCTGTGGTTAGTGAGAAAGCTGTCCCATGGAACTATGACAGAGTGACTGTGATGTACCAAGGAAAGGAAGTTAAAGAAGAAGTGTGCGAAACTCATGGGTTGACTAGATCAGGGAGGTGCTTTGCCCCTGAAGAATTGAGAAAGGTTAAAGCAGCTAAAGACAATCTGGCACCGACAAAGAGGGCTGTTACTGAAGAAGAAGCTGAAGAGTTCCTGAAAAAGATGAAGGCTCAGGACTATTCGATTGTGGAACAATTGAGAAAAACCCCGGCACAGATCTCACTATTGTCCTTACTGATCCATTCGGATGAACACCGCCGGGCGTTGATGAAGATTCTAAACGAAGCTCATGTGCCAGATAAAATCACTGTGAATCATCTTGAGAAGATTGCAAACAAAATTTTTGAGGTGAACAGGGTAACATTTTCTGATGATGAGTTGCCATTGGAAGGAACTGAACATAATAGAGCCCTTTACCTCACAGTGAAGTGTGAAGATTCTGTGGTAACTCGGGTGCTAATTGATAATGGGTCTAGTGCAAACATTTGCCCTCTTTCCACCCTAGAAAAGTTGAAAGTTGACAGGGAAAGAATTCATAAAAATAGTATCTGTGTAAGGGGATTTGACGGCGGAGGGAAAGACACAGTGGGAGATATTGTATTGGAGCTAACAATAGGACCTGTGGAGTTCACTATGGAGTTTCAAGTGCTTGATGTCAGCGTTTCCTACAATCTTTTATTGGGACGGCCCTGGATTCATGCCGCAAAGGCGGTACCGTCTACTTTGCATCAAATGGTTAAATTTGAATGGGATCGGCAGGAGATCGTGGTCCATGGAGAGGACAATTCTTGTAATGCTATTACATCCTTCGAGGAAGTTGAAAATGACAAAGGCCCGTGGGTGTACCAAGTCATGGACGCAGTGTCAGTTGATAAAATCTCGGAAGGGGAGTGTGTTCCTATGCCCAAGATAGCTGCCGCATCTGTTATGGTAGCTTCAGAGATGATAAGGAATGGATTCTTGCCCGGAAAGGGGTTGGGTGCTTCACTGCAGGGAATCATACAGCCAGTGTCTCTTCCCGGAAATCTGGACACTTTCGGGCTAGGTTTCAAACCCACTGCTGCTGACATAAGGAGAGCCAAAAAGATGAAAAAGAGAGTGTGGACCCTACCAAAACCCATTCCTCGCCTTTCCCGTTCCTTCGTCCGGCCTGGTACTAAACAACGCCCAGCAACAGCACTACCAAATTCCATGGTGACAGAACCTGACAAAGAGCTGATCGAAAAGTTTGAAAGGGTGTTCAATGAAGTGAATATGGTGGAACCAGGCGAAGGTCCGAGTAAAGTTGATGTGCAGTTCGTGGGGTCTCAGGCCAAGCTCAATAACTGGGAAGCTACTCCTCTTCCAACTCGGAAGGAGTCGTGGTAGTTAGCTTTGGATTTTCCTTTGAGTATTAGATCTGGATTATTGCCAGGATTGTAATTCAGATTTCTATGTTCCGTCCATTTGGATGAGTTTAAACTTTGTTCTTTTACAATTTTAATGAAATGCAATTTCCTTCTCTCTTCACTCCTGATAGCCTTTATTTTGTTTTCTTTTCTCTCTTGTACAGTCCCTTTTATGCTGGTTTCAATGATGTGTCATGCATGAGGAGTTTCCGGCCTAGTCTTGAGATTCCATATGAAATAGTAATACAAGAAATTGAGTGTGATGGCGAGGGTGAATACGATGACGAGGAAGCTTTGGAAGAAATCAGTAAAGAGTTATATCAATTTGAGCAAAAACCCAAACCTAACTTGAATGACACAGAGGCAATCAATCTAGGGGATCAGGAAAATGTTCGAGAAACAAAAATAAGTGTCCATTTGGAAGCCCCGCTCAGGGAGGAGATAATTAAATTGTTGTTTGAGTACAAAGATGTGTTCGCATGGTCATATGATGATATGCCGGGTCTAAGCACCGATCTGGTGGTCCACAAATTGCCCATTTATCCGGAATGCCCCCCTGTCAAGCAGAAGTTGAGGAAATTCAAAACAGATATCAGTGTGAAAATTAAGGAAGAGGTTACTAAGCAGTTTGAGGCGAAGGTCATACGGGTTACTCGATATCCTACCTGGTTAGCTAATGTGGTGCCAGTACCAAAGAAAGATGGGAAGACCAGAGTATGTGTTGATTACCGTGATCTCAATAAGGCGAGCCCGAAGGACAACTTCCCACTCCCAAACATCCATATATTGATTGACAATTGTGCCAAACATGAGATTGGTTCCTTCGTGGATTGTTATGCGGGCTATCACCAGATTTTGATGGATGAGGAGGATGCGGAAAAGACGGCATTCATCACGCCTTGGGGAACGTATTGTTACAGGGTCATGCCATTTGGGTTGAAGAACGCAGGGGCAACGTATATGAGGGCAATGACTACCATGTTCCATGACATGATACATCAGGAAATCGAGGTCTATGTGGACGACGTGATCATAAAGTCGAGGAAACAATGTGACCATGTTAGGGATTTGAGGAAATTCTTCCAGAGACTCCGCAGGTACAACCTCAAGCTTAATCCAGCAAAGTGTGCGTTTGGAGTCCCATCGGGGAAGTTGTTGGGATTTGTGGTGAGTCGGCGTGGTATTGAATTAGACCCGTCTAAGATTAAAGCCATCCAGGAGCTACCGCCGCCAAGGAACAAGAAAGATGTGATGAGTTTGCTTGGCAGGTTGAATTACATCAGCAGGTTCATTGCCCAGCTTACAACTACTTGTGAGCCCATTTTCAAGCTGCTAAAGAAAGATGCTGCGGTCAGATGGACAGACGAATGTCAAGCAGCATTTGACAAGATTAAGAAGTATTTGGCTAGTCCACCTGTGTTGGTCCCGCCAGAGCCAGGAAGGCCCTTGATCCTTTACCTGACTGTGTTGGACAATTCTTTTGGTTGTGTACTGGGGCAGCATGACATCACAGGAAGGAAAGAGCAGGCGATTTACTACCTCAGCAAGAAGTTCACATCATATGAGGTAAAATACACTCAACTCGAGAGGACGTGTTGTGCTTTAACCTGGGTAGCGCAAAAGTTGAAACATTACTTGTCAGCATATACTACCTATCTCATCTCTCGGTTGGACCCATTGAAGTATATTTTTCAAAAGCCCATGCCCACAGGGAGACTGGCGAAATGGCAAATCCTGCTTACGGAGTTTGATATTGTCTACGTGACTCGGACCGCCATGAAAGCACAAGCACTGGCTGATCATCTAGCTGAGAATCCCGTTGATGACGAATATGAGCCTTTGAAAACATACTTCCCGGACGAGGAGGTAATGCATGTTGAAGAATTAGAACAGGTCGAGAAGCCTGGATGGAAACTGTTCTTTGATGGAGCTGCCAATGCCAAGGGTGTCGGAATAGGAGCAGTACTGATTTCTGAGACAGGGCAACACTACCCTGTCACTGCTCAACTTCGTTTCTATTGCACCAATAACATGGCTGAGTACGAAGCATGTATCCTGGGATTGAGATTGGCTATAGACATGGGTGTCCAGGAAATCTTGGTCATGGGTGACTCGGATCTTCTTGTACACCAGATTCAGGGAGAGTGGGAGACACGAGATTTGAAGCTCATACCATACCGGCAGTGTTTGCATGAACTTCGTCAACGGTTTCAATCAATAGATTTCAAACACATTCCAAGGATGCACAATGAGGTTGCCGACGCTTTGGCCACTTTGGCGTCAATGTTGCATCATCCGGACAAGGCTTACGTGGATCCGTTACAGATTCAGGTTCGAGATCAGCATGCCTATTGTAATGTGGTGGAGGAAGAGTTTGATGGTGAGCCATGGTTCCATGATATAAAAGAATATCTCCGGATGGGAGTATACCCGACACAAGCTACAGGGGATCAAAAGAGAGCAATTCGACGCTTGGCAAGCGGATTTTTCTTCAGTGGAGGAGTGTTGTACAAGAGAACTCCAGATCTTGGGTTATTGAGATGCATAGATGCCAGACAGGCTACAGTTATCATGGCTGAGGTACATGCGGGAGTTTGTGGACCTCATATGAGTGGATATATATTGGCAAAGAAGATCCTCCGAGCAGGGTATTATTGGCTTACTATGGAACGGGATTGCATCAGTTTCGTGCGCAAATGTCATCAATGTCAGATACATGGAGATTTGATTCATTCTCCGCCCTCGGAATTGCATACAATGTCGGCACCATGGCCCTTCGTTGCCTGGGGAATGGATGTTATTGGACCGATTGAGCCAGCAGCATCAAATGGGCATAGATTCATTTTGGTAGCTATTGATTATTTCACTAAATGGGTGGAGGCAAAAACCTTCAAATCTGTGACTAAGAAGGCAGTTGTCGATTTCGTACATTCAAATATCATATGCCGGTTTGGGATCCCGAAGGTAATCATCACAGATAATGGTGCAAATCTCAATAGTCATTTGATGGCCGAGACATGTCAGCAGTTTAAGATCATGCACCGCAATTCTACCCCATATCGCCCTAAAGCAAATGGGGCAGTCGAAGCAGCTAACAAGAATATCAAGAAAATACTTCGGAAAATGGTCGAAGGGTCAAGGCAATGGCATGAAAAACTACCTTTTGCCTTGTTAGGCTATCGCACTACTGTCCGTACTTCAGTAGGAGCGACTCCCTATTCCTTGGTGTATGGAACCGAAGCAGTAATACCCGCAGAAGTCGAAATCCCGTCCCTCCGGATCATCGCTGAGGCAGAGATTGATGATGATGAATGGGTTAAAGCCCGCCTGGAACAGTTAAGTTTGATTGATGAGAAGAGATTGGCAGCAGTGTGTCACGGTCAGTTATACCAACAGAGAATGGCAAGAGCATATAACAAGAAGGTGCGTCCGCGGAGGTTCGAAGTAGGGCAGTTGGTGCTGAGACGTATCCTACCTCATTGGGCTGAGGCAAAAGGAAAGTTCGCCCCAAACTGGCAAGGGCCATTTGTTGTAACCAGAGTGTTGTCCAATGGCGCTTTATATCTAACGGACGTAGAAGGGAAATGTGTAGAAATGGCTATCAATTCCGATGCAGTCAAGAGATATTATGTATGATTTCTTTGTCTTTGTGTACTTGATTGTATTTGGCATATTTTGAGATTGAAATGACGAAGGCATTTTGTTCTGCTATCTAAACACTTTATCCTTTGTTACCCCTTTTGAGCCTTAATTACTTTCTTGCATACCCCTCTTTCGGAATCAATAATCAAGCTCGTAAGCCCGAGCAAGGAAAGAGAATGGAGAAACAAGAGAAAAACAGTGAAAGAAAAAAAAAGAAAAAAAAAAGGAAAAAAGAAAAAAAAGAAGAAAAAAAAAAGAGAAAAAAAAGAGAAAGAAAGAAAAAAACAATAAAAGAAAAACAAGCAAAGAAAAAGAACAGTGAATAAAACAGAAAAATAAGAAAGAAAAGAAAAGGCAAAGAAAGTGAAAGGAAAGAAAACAACAGTGGAAGAAAAGGAAAGATCGCAACAATGAACGTAGTCGTCTGAACTACGTTTGGCTTGATCCCGAAAGGGTACGTAGGCAGCCTCACTGAGGTTCAGTCATAACAAAGAAAAATCCAATAGTCCCCGGGAAGGAAACTGGGGCAGAAGTTATGGTGGTTACAAAAGATATGATTCCGAAAGTTGTAATATTGAACCCACGTCTGATTTATTTTGAGCTTTTATACCTTTCTTTATAAAACCCATCCGAAAGCCACATTACAGTCCAAAGAAAGACCTTCTGATCAATCTTAATAATGTCAATACAAGCAGGTAGAGTTATTCTTGTTGGGGACAACACTCTGGTGCCAGAAGAAAAATAATGAAATGAGAGAGTCTTATTGGTGAAAACCCTCGCGGGCACCGTAAGGCGAAGTGAGTTTGAGAAATATTAAAAATGAGAGAGTCTTATTGGTGAAAACCCTCACGGGCACCATAAAGCGAAAGTGAGTCTTCAGAGGTGCGAATGAAGGAAGTCGGTGGTTGAAAGGTGTTTGGAAACATGACAAAAGAAGCAAAGCGTGGGTTTTGGTGAAAGTCGGGCGGGGAAGTACGAGACAACAAAGGTGGTAATTAACAATTGATTGGTTGAACAGACTAGGTTGGGATCTAAAATGCATGACACGATCAATGGAATCAGCCTTTCCGCTCAGATAAGTCTTGTTCTTTTTCTTCATCACCACTCATTCATTTTCAGAGTTTTTCTATCCTCAACACCTTCGAGGTCATTGCATTCCATTTTCTTGAAATCTGTCTATAAGACGTTTTAGTGTCAGTTCTATTCAAAAACAATGGAAGGATGTCAAAGCTAACTACCAGCTTCCCAGTTGGGTGGCACAACAAGTTGGGGACATGTCAAAAGAGAGTAAAACATGAAGGAGCAATAAAATCAGTGGAATAATCAGACGTTTGCAAGGAAGAGGCAAGGTTCACAGGAAAGGAACAGGAACACCAAACAGTAATATGAAGCAAACATGTGGGTCATCGAAATTTGAGGGTTGAAAGTCAATTGGGAAATCGTGGCAAGTCAAAACAAGTCCAGGAAGCAAGTCAGGGTGATGTCGGAAGCGGGAGCATGGCCAACAAGAATGCCAGCAGCTAATCACCATTTTACATTAACAAATTTTTCTTTGATTGAAACAGGGGCAGAACAAGGGAATACGGGTTAATTTGTCGCAATCAGGCGCCCACCTGGAGAACAAGGGAATACTTTTCAAGTTTTAGCAATCAGGCGCCCACCTGGAGAACAAGGGAATACTTTTCAAGTTTTAGCAATCAGGCGCCCACCTGGAGAACAAGGGAATACTTTTCAAGTTCTAGTAATCAGGCGCCCACCTGGAGAACAAGGGAATACTTTTCAAGTTTTAGCAATCAGGCGCCCACCTGGAGAACAAGGGAATACTTTTCAAGTTTCAGCAGTCAGGCGCCCACCTGGAGAACAAGGGAATACGTTTCAAGTTCAGCAATCAGGAGCCCTCCTGGAGAATAGAGGCACATATTGCAAATTGCAGCAGTCAAACATCACCCGGAGGAATGGTGAAACATCTACAATCAATGCAAGGCAACAACGCAAGAATTCCAGTGGAAAGATACAAGTTCAAGGAAACACAAAGAGCAAGTTAGAAAACATAGATAGAACTCTTTGTAATTCATAGATCATAGCTTAGTCCAGCTTCTTTTATTTTTATACGGTGTAATAAGGAGGTCAGCGAGCAGTAGCAGCAACAACAGTAGTGAAATCACAGCTCTTGGTAGTCCCAGCTACCAGACCTTCCCGAACTACACTGACCTGATTTCTGTTTAGCCCAGGATATGTAGGCAACCTCTGAAGCAGGGTGCGGTCAAGCTTTTTCAAAACTGCTTCACACGGAATATGCAAACGGGAAAAAATCGTTCATTTCTGCTCACTTGTCTTTGCACAAAAACTCTTCGTGTTTACGGGCAAAGAGGGGCAGCTGTGAGCACGTGATTTTTGCCCTAAGCAGTAATTCCCAAAATTTCAAACAAAACAATTTTTTCTAGTATTTTATAATTTTTTGTGAATTTTGTGGCATTCTTTGATAATTGTTGCATTTTTATTTGTGCATTTTAATCCATATGAAAATACCAAAAATATGCATTGGCATTTAGGGATTTAATTTCACAATTTTAGTATTAATTAGTTTTAGAATAGAATATAAAGAAAATTGCAAGAAAATAGTTCATTGCATTACTAATTATTGCATTTGTTTTTAAATAGAGTTACAAGTAATTTTAGGAGTTAAATAGTGTAATTAGGTCTTCGCTTTGTTTTAGCATTTTATAAAATCAGAAAAATAAATACAAAAATACCAAAAAAAGGGGAAAAGGAAAAATTAAAATGGTCTTAATTGGAGACCAAATTTGGGCCAAAATCAGTTAGCCCAAACAAAATTCCCACGTCCAGGCCCAAATGCTCTGCCGGTCCAAGTGCCTCATGATCAAAACGACGTCGTTTTGACGTCGTTTAATCACGACCATCCATCTCCCCAGATCCAGTGGCCACAATTGATTCTCAAAAATGAAATAAAACTGTCCGAATTATACAGAAAAAATCAAAACACAACTCCTCTTCCTCGTACCAACCCGTCCCCTGTAACGCCGGTGCCGGCCACCCTCCTCCGCCCTAGCCCCACCGTCCCCCCGCCGTCCGCCGCCGGCCGGAAATCGCCGCCGCCGGCGGCGATGCTCCGATGACCACCA
Source organism: Nicotiana attenuata (assembly GCF_001879085.1). Lineage (NCBI taxonomy): Eukaryota > Viridiplantae > Streptophyta > Magnoliopsida > Solanales > Solanaceae > Nicotiana > Nicotiana attenuata. The sequence continues at coordinate 121,411 of NW_017670358.1, forward strand.
AAAATACACCACTGACTCCCCTCGTCTTCCCCTGTCCAACCATGCCCTCAGCTCCCCTCGAATCATAGCCAATCTCGTCGAATATTCCATCGGAGTTTCCGGCCAAGTCGCAAACTCACCCAAACTGGCCCAAATTCGTACCAAATGTCCCTCATCCCTCCCTCATCATTAATCCCTGACCAAAATATTTCGAATTTTGCCAGAGCTTCCCGAATTTTAGATCTTAGACTGGCAGAACCCTAGCTCAGAAAATCTTGGGGGATTTTGGACCGTAATTTCCCTAATCATGTGTGTTCTTTTGAAAACACACGATTAGGGATGTTACGTGTCAAGAATCCCGGAGGATTCAAACCCGATTGTTTTGCTTTATAGAACCTCATTTCCCTTTTTAAGATTTCACATATGTGCTCTTTCAATTTTATGATTTGCGAGAATGGTTGGTTGGTTTTGGAAAAGTTTGGGTTGAATTCGGAACACTTAGGCGGTATTGTTGGAAGTTGGTATTTTTAAGGTTTTAGAGTTTGCTAAGTTTGACATGGGGTGGGTTTGGTGATATTAGATCTCGTTTGGTATTTCGAGATTGGAGATAGGTTCATATTATCATTTTTGACTTGTGTGTGAAATTTGGTTCCATTCTGGGTTGTCTAAGTATGATTCTTCGCATTTGGAATTAGTTGAAAGAAGTTGAAAGTTTGAAAAGTTGATTAGTTTGGTTTGGGGCGCGATTCATGGTATTGATGTTATTTATGCGTTTTGAGACCTCGAGTAGGTCCAAATTATATTTATGGACTTATTGGTATGATTGGATGGGGTCTCAGGTGGCTCGGGTGAGTTTCGGACTAGCCGGAGCCATATTGAAGTCGGCAGATTTTATTGCTACCTAGTGTGAATCGCGATCGCGAAGAAGGTCTCGCAATAGGGGAGTGTTTCTTGGGGCAAGGGAGGCTTGTTTCGCGATTGCCGGATGGTCATTATGTTCATGGAAGGTGATCTGGTTGTGCTTTGCGTTTGTGTGGTGAGGATTGTGAATGCAATGGATTAGCAGGGCTGGCCTGGGTTGGAAGTTTGCTCATCGCAATCACGTGACATCTTTCACGATCGCAGAAGAAGATATTTTTGTTCTGAAAGGATTGGCCTTCGTGTTCTCGGATCTTGGCTCGCATTCGCGTAGGCTTGGACGGCTGCAGGTCGCGATCGCGAGACATCCCTCGCGTTCGCGAGTTAGGCAAATTTGGCTGAGGCAGTGTTGGCCTTCGCGATGGGGAGGGTACTTCCGTGATCGCGAAGAGAGACGCTTGGGCAGAATATAAGTTTGTAATTCAGGGTTAGGCTAAGTTTATCTCATTTCTCTCTTGCCAAATCGATTTTGGGCAATTTGGAAGAGCCATATTCGTCTACTAACACAAGGTAAGTGATTCCTACTTGTTATGAGATATTTACATGGATTATATATGAATTTATACATGAAAAATAGTAAAAATTGTGGGATTTTGTTGAAAAATCTGGAATTGGTAATAACAGGTTTGACCACGAAATTTGATATGAAATTAAAAAAAAAATTGCATATTTGAGTTCGTGATGCTATGGGTAATATTTAATTTTGAGAATTTTCGTACTCCCGGCACGTGAACCCGGGGTTGACTTTTATTGACTCTTTGTGTAGGGTTGAATTGCTCCTAATTGTTAGTTTACAGGTTTTTGAGTATGTTTGATTGGTTTGAATGTTCTTTGGATAGATACAGATCAGTTGGCATTGGTTTGAGGTGTTAGAGAGGGTTGGAGTCGATTATAGGATTTTGGAGCAAGGTAAGTATCCCGTCTAATCTTGTAAGAGGAAACTTATCCCTATAGATATTTTATTTGCTACATGTTTCGTGTTATGGGGGCTATGCACGTATGAAGTAATGAACGTCTGTTTGTATGCTAGATATATTAATATTCTAGGTAGACTTAGACTCACGCATGCTTTAACTGTACTACTTGAGTCATTCTTATTTGTTTAAATGCTTCAGTTTATGACTTAGTTTGAGACTGGACTTGCATAGTTTTACTGAGCCTTGCTACTTTAAGAACTTGACAGGAGGCTTGATTATCTGTACAGTTATGCTTTCTCTCACGTACGTATTTTTATGTTGTACTCACTTGTTTGGTAGTTCCTTGATTACTTAACTCACATGTATCTTCACGAGTTGGGCTAGTGACCCGATGAAAGTTTCACCAATCTTTTGAAATTGGGTCATTTACCTCGGCAATACTATAAAATACTATTCTATAGGATCTGGTTGTACACCTCAGCAATACTCTTATGGGGTTGGTCCGTTCGCCTCGGCAGTATCATGTAATAATATTCTTACGGGATCGGTTCGTTCGCCTCGGGGGAATTATGTAACACCATTCTTATAGAATCGGGCATTTCGCCTCGGTAGGATTATGTGGAATATCTTGATAGGGAGTCCGTGCGTACCTAAGTATGTGACAGATTTGCACATGCTTCTTTTATTGAAAAATATGTTGTACATATTTATTTGTTTAATATTACTTGCCATACCTCTTACCTGTTTACCTTTTATGTACATTGATTATTGGACCACTAGTAAGTGTCGATATCGATCCCTCGCTATTGCTTCTTTGAGATTAGGCTAGATGCCTACTAGGTACGCGTTGATTTACGTACTCATAATATACTTTAGCACTAATTATGCAGGTACATCTGGTGGTCACACAGGCGCATGGGCGTACTAGTTGAGAGGTTTAGTGGTGAGCTTCCTTCTATGCTTCGACCAGCAGCACACGGAGTCTCCTTGCCCAATATTTATTGTATTTTGTCTACTTTTATTCCAGACACAGTAGTTGTAGTGATTTTGTATATTCTAATAGATGTTCGTGCACTTGTGACATCGGGTTTTAAGAATTTGAGACAGATGCTTGTTGTTGTATTGATGTTATGTCATTCAGCTTCATCTTTTATTCATACTTCGTATCTTGGCGAAGGTATACGTATTTTATCATGATTTTTGAATCTACTTCCGCTTATTCATTTTTATTACTTGATTTATGAAGTGTTACGAGCGATCGATTGTTGTGATAATTTATTGTTGGCTTGCTTAATGGTAGCATTGAGCGCCATCACGAACTATAGTTTTTCGTGACACCAACTCAAAGCTTATGGCCCTAGGCACTGAGGTACAGGGATCGTGCCGGTGAATGTCAGGCTCACACAACCAAGCCTCTCATCACCAGCTGGTCCTAAAGCATATTTTAATCTCTACATAATTGAGCATATTTTAACCTCTACATGAATAAAAACTAAAGTTAAAATAAAGCAGCAATAAAATCAAGAATTTTGTACAATATTAAATTCTTTAATTTTTGAATTCTCAATTTTGAAATGGTTATTACATTTTGTATCATCCGTAAAGTTGTCTTAAGTAACAATGTGTATTAAAATTTTTATTATATCAAATTAATTAAAAAGTAATAATTCATGAACTTACAAATTTTATTTAGTAGTAATTCTTAGTTACTAAATTGACATATTACTAATTTACCTACAAAATAAGTTTAATGGATGAATTTTAGTTTCAAATTCATCATCAGGGGTGGGTCTAAAGGCTAGATTACTAAGGCCATTGCCTTAGGCCCCCACAATTCGAAGGCCTAAAATTTATTTTAAATTATTATTATTAATATTATTATTATTATTATTATTGCTATATACTATATAATTTATATAAATAATTATTATAAAGCAAAGTGTTATAATATATTTTTTTTGTTAATTGATTGAGATTATTTTGTACCAATAAGTTCATGAACTAAGATAATTTTCTCACTCATTAATTAGTATATTTGTTTCACTATTTATTTTAATTTTATCTTTTTTATATAGGAATTAAGTTATATATATCGACAACATAATGAATTTCTTTTACAATCTTCTCTGACTGCATGAACACAAAAGCATTCATGCATCGGTTTTCTTTTAGTGTAATTCAACATTTTATATTAGGTTATTTATAATTTACTTTAGATATTCACCAATAAAGACTATTAATTAATAGAATGACTACAATTATCTTGTAAATTGATCAGAAGGAGTAAATATTTTTGACAACGTCAATGCTCAAAACTTAAGCTATTACGTTATGTACGTTTATTTTTTTTTCTTGATTGTGATGATAGCCAAATCAAAATTTTCACTTTGAGTTTTAGACCTTAACAACCGATAATCACTTTATTCTTTGTGCTCTTCTTCTATTTTTTTTTTTTTAAATTCGCTATTTCTTATCTTAAATGATTAATTTGTTGTTTCGAAAGCAAATTTTGTTGTTAGTGTAAAAATTTTATAAATAAATTTAAGGGACAAGATCCGTTGAGCCGCCCCTGAACTCATCATGACAAGACTAAAGCGAGCTAACCTAGCTGGCTCATTCGGGCCGAAGCTTAGACTGAGCTTTAACTGAGTGAAGCCTAATCAAGCCAAACTTTGGCCAAAATTGAGTCGTGTCAAGCCAAGCTTTGGCTGTAACTGAACTGATTTAGCCGAGCCGAGTCGTTCTGAGCCTGACTCGATTCGTTGCGCAGACCTATTTCCAAGAAACCTTATTTAGAAAATTTAACTAATCCTTATTGTATAAAGATACATAAGATAAAAAGATCGAAGATATAACTAAAGGTTGCAATTAACATTTACCCTTTTCAATCTTGGGTTAATGGGGCCAAATTCCTACCCCCCCCCCCCCTCCCTTCCCCCCCTCCCTCCCTTCCCCGCCTCCAATACCCGTAGCAACTCATTAGAGGATATATAACGGATGAGTTTGCATCCGATGCAAAGTCGAAATCCACATAGGAGATTAGGGACCGTTTATGGATTACTGTAAATGTAAGCACAAATAAGCAGTAATTGGTGGGATATACAGATCACTTAATTAATTAGCGATTATTCATAGTTATATACTAGATTTGTTTCTCTGTGGATCCCGTGGCACAAGGTCACAACTCACAACCTACTATGGACCATGTCACAAGGTCACAAACCTAGGAAAACTGTGAATAGTATGGACCATGAATTCTTGTATATTTCAGCAAAGCAATTCAATAAAATATGCTCTTGTTATTAGGGTTGTTTTCGTAGGATGGGATGAGATTTTCTTGTGGCCCATTCATTGGCTGTGCTGACGTGCATTGCAAACATGAAATTTATCTAACCAAGACAGGAAACCAAATGCACAGTTTTTACTTCAATTCTTATCTTAGATGGGCAATTGTAGGGCTCACACTTTCAAGATTGACAAGGCCTTAGATTTGTTGGTTGGTGAGTGCTGTGGTACCTACCTAATTAACCTATGATACAATATCTTTTAACATTGTACCCTTATATTTTTGGACTTGGGATTCTAACATATTTATTAAAATTCGAAAATTTCTCTTTTTGCACTCCGATAGAAGATTGACTACGATACTATTGCAGCATCTTTTAGCATAGTATGACATGCACTCCGACAGAAGATCCAGGGCCGCGGACGTCGTGCAGCTAGCTATACCTCAAGTTTCTGAATTCGAGAAGGAAGCTATTGAGCATCGCTAGGACCAATACCAATATCTGCACGAGAAATGCAAAAGTGGCGTATGAGTACAACCGATTCAATGTATTCCGTAAGTGTCGAGCCTAACTTCGATGAGGTAGTGACGAGGCTATGACAAGACACTTACGTAAATAAACTTGTACAATTATATATATAAAGCAACAATAATAACAGAGAATGATAGCTTACTAACTGGGAAGGGACATGCTAAAGAGGAAGATATAACAAATACAACATATATGAAATCACGAAGTAACCAAGTAAATCACCAAAATCGAGAAAAAACCAGTCAAACCAATGATATGAAAATGGCACGGCATCACCCTTCATGTTTTTACTCTCGTCCTCACCATGTAATAATATGAATATAATGGCATGGCATCAGCCTCCGTACTTTTACTTCCGTCCTCACCATGTAATAATAATATGAATAAAATGGCACGGCATCACCCTTCGTGCTTTTACTCTCTTCCTACCATGTAATAATGATAAATAAAAATGAAATGGCACGGCATCACCATTCGTGCTTTTACTCTCTTCCTCACCATGTAATAATGATAATGTTAATAAAATGGCACGGGATCACCCTTCGTGCTTTTACTCTCTTTCTCACCATGTAATAATGATAATATGAATCCGAATAATAAACAATGTAGGAGAATAAATTTAACTACAAATATGGTGCCATGATATCAAACTTCAACCTCCAAAAATATTCAACAACTTGGAAGTAAGCAATAAATACAAAATGAATAATCAAAGAAGTAATAATCTAACCTAACTATGGATATCATAATTAACGGAACAATATAATACAATGAAACAATTTTCACCCGCATGCTTTAACCCAATGACAACGCATAGGTACTCGTTACCTCACATATACGTTGTCACCACACATAAAACACATAGCAAATAGATCAACAAGTCCTAATCCCTCTAGCCAAGGTTAATCACGACACTTACCTCACTCCGGAACCAAATTAATTCCCAACCGCGACTTTTCCTCTAGAACTAGCCTCCAAACCAATCAAATCTAACCAAATATAGTTCAAATAATTCCAAAATAACCTTTAGAAACTCCAACGACCGGAAAAGATTCAATCTTAAATATTTTGAAAAAAAATCAACAAAAGTCAACCCGGGCCCGCTTGGTCAAACCCCGAGATTCGGACCAAAACCTGATTACCCATTCATCCCTGAGGCTGCTTATGTGATTAATTTCAAAATAAGGTCTAAATCTCAACTTCTCAAAATCACCAATTTCTACATAAATCCCAAATTTCTACCATAATAAAGCATAGATTAAAGGTTAAAATCAAAGGGTGTTCATGAAAATGTAAAGAAACAAGTTAAAATCTACTAACCTTGAAGATGAGATGAAAAAACTCTTCAAAATAGCCTCTAGGCCGAGCTCAACTTGAAAACAATAAAAAATAGGATGATTCCCGATTTTTAGAAGTTTTAAAGACTGGGTGTCGGGTGTTCGCTACGTTCGCGAGACATTTGACGCGATTGCGAAGCATTACGGCCTACTGGCCTTCGCATCCGCAAGAGGTTGCATGTGTTCGTGATAGCATGTCCTCCCTAGCCCTCGCATTCGCGAGCAACCCCTACCTCCCCCAGAGTCTCACTTAACCCATCACGTTCGCTAGTGAAGGGTCGCGTCCGCAAAGGGTAATCCCTCCGATGCTTCACGTTCGCGACCGTTTTTTTGCATTCGCGTAGAAGAAAATCACCCCAGGCCCAAGTTCCCCTTTCGCGGTCGCGAGAATGGCTTCGCGATCGCGAAGTGCACTGCACCAGACACCATCAGAATGACTGAAACTTGGAAATTCTAAGTCCAAAATGACCCGTAGCCTATCCGAAACTCACTCGAGCCGCTCAGGCTCCAAACCAAACATGCACACAAGTGTAACATAACATCATACAAACTCGCTCGCGCGATCAAAATACCAAAATAATACCTAGAACTATGAATCGGACATCAAAATGCATGAAATTTTCAAAGAAACTCAAGTACTTTCAAATTCACAACCGAGCGTTTGAATCCTATCAAATCAACTTCGTTGTCTACCAAATTTTGCAGACAAGTCTTAAATAGTAAAACTAACCTATTCCAAGTGCCAATACCAAAATCCGAACCCGGTAGCAATATTAAACCTTCAAATTACTAGTTTTCAACAAATCACGTCAAAACAAGTTAGGGATTTCTGCACTCAATTACGGGCATACTTCTAAGCCCAAAATCATGATACGGACCGACCAGAACTGTCAAAATATCGATCGGTGTCCGTTTACACAAAATATTGACAGTAATCAACTCAAGTCATTTTAAGGCTAAAATTCATATTTTCTTCAAATTTTCACACAAAAATTTTTCGGAATAAGACACGGACTGCACGCACAAATCGGGAAACGCCAAACGAAGCTAATCAAAGTCTCGGAACACAAAAATAAAGGCTAAAACTCAAAATGACATATCCGGTCATCCTAGAAGCTCTTTAATAGAATTACACTCTAACAAGCATTTTAAATCTGTTGTCCACAAGGTTGAGTAATCTTATCGACTATGCTTTGAAAATCATAAAATAGACTACTAACACTCCAACATGCTGGAATGATAAGGGTAAAATTGTAATACTAATTAATTCTCTCTTGATTTGATAAAGGTGGATAAGAACTGAAAATAATTATTTTTAGTAATCAAGTAAAATGAACGAAAGGAGTAACCTTTAGGCAAAAAGTTCTAATAATAATAGAATGACAGGTACCAATTAAAGATGTTGTCTTTACGTATTTAGGAAATGAGGGGAACCTATGGCCTAATGAATGGGTCCACACTAGCTTTCTCTCAATTAGGGGTGTTCATGGTTCGGTTTGGATTGGTTTTTCCTTAAAAAGAAACCAAACAAAGTAAGTCGGTTTTCAAATACTAGAACCAAACCAAACCAATTAAGTCGGTTTTTTCTCGATTCGGTTTATGTCGGGTTTTGTCAGCTTTTCGGTTTTTTCGGTTATTTGTCGGTTTTTTCTTAAATATAAGACACACACTATCAAACACATATTCCGGCGATCACATTTTCAACGTACACTAACAAATCAATTGCCCTTTGGGAAATCTATTATTTACCAAGATATATTGATGATAATTGAATCAAATAGTGATGAATAATTTAAGGATTCAATTAAAAACATATTATTTTTAACACGAAATGGATTCTTACACTTAACAAAAGAAAACTACCAATCAAATTAGAATGTAAAGGTAAAGAACTATACTAAAAGTGCAAACTATTAACATTTATCATTAAATTTTTGAAACTTTGTATAAAAATATACATATATATAGGTGTAATAATAAATTTGAAATATTTATTCCTATAGTCGGTTTGGTTCGATTTTTTTCTGATTAAAACCAAAACCAAACCAAATTCGATCGGTTTTTAAAATTCAAAACCAAAACCAAACCAAACCAAAAAGTATCGGTTTTTTTGGTCGGTTTAGTTTGGTTTTCGGTTTGGTTCGGTTTTCGGGTTTTTATGAACACCCCTACTCTCAATAAATGAATTTTTGTTAACCCAAAAAAAAAAAAAAAAAAGAGGTCCCAAATCCCGTCCTTATACTCTCAACCAACAAAACTAGCTTCTCTCTTTCTCTGTCACATTGTGAAAGCAGTAATGTGTCTTGTCAAGTTCTGTCTCTTAGTCTACTCATACATTTAAAGATGTTTTTTCGTCAAGAAGCCAAAATCCAAGCATGAATATAATGCCTGTTATTATTGACACCTGAAATAAATGTAAATTCTCTTCATACTCGCACATGGAGATGGCTTTAGGAGCAGTCTTCAGAATTATTATGAAAAAGCTCTTCAATCATCGCCGGTTAAACATCAAATACATCATTTTGTTGAATGTATAGAGTGATGAGGAGGCTGATAAGCAAACTCAATCATTGCTCCGTCTTCCTTGCACTAAGCTCTTCAGTAAGTCTTCCAGTGATAAGTCTGACCGTCCTAAGCGATAAGCCTACTATATCTCAGTTTAGTGCCTAATTTCTTCCATACTGCGCACTTCTATTAGTTGCCTCCTGGAAATATGAAAAGCATGGAGTATTCTGAGAGATCCTTTGATTCTCTTAGTGAATCAATTCATTCTCTCATGGGAATGAAGACAGACCTAACTTGTAATTGGGTGGATTCAGTCCGTGGCATAATCAAGACCCTGCAGCCACAGCCATCTGGTTGTGTGAGAGATGATAAAGAAGAAGAAAGAAAAGCAGAGAAACAGGAAGTACTAGATGGTAACAAGACATGCGAAAATTGTAGCAATAATGACGAACCAAACGCTGCCATTTCAAAGATTAAAGGTAAGTTCTGCTGAGGAGTGTGATTATCTTATCTTTTAGTGGTCAGAGAGAGCACACTTTCAATACTCATGTGTCGGTGTGATTTGTTTTCTTAATAGTTCAAACACATACCTTGAATCCATAGACCTCTTGATTTATGTGACACTCTGTTAAAATATGTGATCATATCATTTAAAAATTTAAACTGTAGGGAGAATACACTTCTAATTACTTAATTATAAGTATGTCTCAACAAATTCATGTATGGTTACAATTATAGTTCTATAACAACAGATGTTTTCTGTAAAATTTAAATCCTTCTCTGATGTATTATTTTAATTTTCTGCATATATCACATCTCAGATGAACTTGCAGTCTTAGATGCTTGCATTAAGAAACTGAACATTCAGAGGAGACAAGTTCTCAATGAGCTCCTGGACTTGAAAGGTATACATCAATTTTTACATGTCAATGATCACGTACTTCCCTCCATTAATGCTTCGTACAGCAGTTTTATTAGATAAATTAAAAATTATATTGTCAAATATATTAATTAAATCTTTATTATGAAACATTACACCTGACAGGGAATATTCGTGTATTTTGTCGGATAAGACCCATTAGCATTGCCACTAAACAGCCAGTTGCAGCTTTGGGATCAAATGAAGTGCTCATAAATTTGCCAGACCATAAGTCCAAAATATATAGCTTTGACAAGGTTTTCCATCCTTCTTCCTCACAAGGTACTCTGTGTCTTTCTTCTTATTTATATGTATTTATTTATTTATGTAATTATTTAGTCCAATTACATACTTAAATAGAAAGTAAGGAAGTCTGTCTAATCTGTAGTGATAAGCAAACCAATAAATAGGATCAAATTTTGATACTAGGAACTAAACTGTGACCTCTTCCATTTTTTAGGTTGGGTAGTTGACCAAAGGGCTTGGGGAGATTTGCACGAAAGTGATACTTTCACGTTGTAATTAACATTTGTCCATGGTTTAACCATTTGTGCAGAACTGACCTGTTTATATCTTTAATAAAATAAAGTTAGACTATAATACCTCCACCTTAAAGTAGTCAACATTGTGTTGCAAATAAACAGTACATTGTTCTTTGATATGCCATTTTAAATTCCATCCAACCTATATAATCTAATCCCAAATGATCTTAAATTTAAAAAAGTAACCTAACCCCAACAAGGGAGAAATAGGAAAATAACCACTTTTAGCCCCTGCTATTGAGTTTAACCGATACTTCAAAAATTTGTTACTCCCTTTATTTCAAATTAGATGAGATACTTTCCTTTTTAATCTGTTCCAAAATAAATGATACATTTCTAAAATTGAAAATAATTCAACTTTGAATTCTTCATTTTACCTTTAATGAAAAGCTTTTGTAACCAGTCAAATGTCATGATCCCACAAAGCTTTTACCGTCTTAAGCTTTATTGACCACAAGTTTTAAAAGTCTTCTTTTTTCTAAACTCCGTGTCGAGTCAAACTACATCATCTAAATTGAAACGAAGGGAGTAGTGTTTATTCACTTCTTTCACACGAGTTTGGACTCCTACCTAAGATACGGAAGAACTCCAAGAATGAATACTCTTTCAAAGATTTTTCAACTGAAACTTTGGCACATTATGTTGGAATTCGAAAATTCCCTACAGGTGAAACTGCGATACTGTGTGCTGGAGTTTCACTTAGAAGATGCAAATAAAGCCCATCAATAGAGAAGGCAGCGCCTTTGATATGATATCACCTTCTTCTACATTATTTATTGAAATAAATTATACATATATGATCAAATGCATATTTTGGTAAGAAATGATTAGATCTCAAAATTCCTAATTCAAATTGAAATGTAAAATGATCCTAGAAATAAGATTTTCATTTTCTTACGATGTTTCAGTAAAAGAGGGAGTCATAATTAGGACCTTTTTCAAAGAAATGATCTGACAACCCTTATGATTGGTTGCTCCTAAACATAGTTGTCATGATTCGCAGTGAAATCCCCAATAAACAAGAAAAACAGATTCACCTGTTCCAGACTGGCTGTCTCACAAACACAAACGGGGGAAACATTAGTAAAGAGTGGAACAGAGGCTCACACTGGTATTTCAGAAGCTTGAGGTTGAAAATATTAAAGTGAACATCAATAGTTCCTAACTAGTCACTTAGTATAAGAAAGCTCTGCTCTATGAAACCACTAGCAGAAGTTTTTCCTCTACAATCAAATAACTTGAGGAAGATACTCCTCATGAATTATGGTTAAATTTGATGATGTAGAGAAGCTTTTAGGAGATGCATGTACCATTGAAGTAGAATAGGTACACCTGGTCGAGGGCATAAAGGACCAAAATCCATCAATTTTGAGAAGTCATCTTTAAAAATGATCGGACACCTGAAACCCTCAGATGCTAAAGCACATTTCAACGAGAATCCACTTAGCCATGTAATCCTGGCAAAGAAGTAATCCTAACTTTCACCTCTATGAACACTCTTAAGAAACTAAGGGAACAACTTTGATCACATCTTTACCATTTGCAATATGAAAGCTTCACCAATAAAGGGGGTCCCGTGGACAACATTATTTAGGATCCAAATCCACAAACATATTGTTCTTCATAGTGGATTGTTAGTCCGTCCATTAAATTTTAATTAAGAGGGATTGAGTAAAATCCATTGTGTACATCAACCCTCAATCATGTACAATTTTTCTGATAGGGAGATGAAATGGAGATAGTTTCAGACACCAAAAATCCATTTCCTACTCAAATGCATATTTCGTAGGAAATGTTATGGCCTAAATCATATTTCACGTGTATTCTCAAGAAGAAGCCATACCCTTATGTTACTTTAACCCTCATTGGTTAGAATCCAGTATTAGGCAGATATTTGACCTTATCCATAAGATAATGATGTATTCGGATAATAAGTCCTGTTTAGAGTCAAGATGTAGATTCAAGAATTGTCTCCCACAACAAATAGGAGAATTGAACTTTAGTCCTATTGGATTCAAAAAATTAACTTAGTTAGTAAGCTATTCCTCACTTCTATTTTTAAAAGAACGAAGAAATATCATTTTCATTTTCATGCTCTAACCCAGGAACATAGACTACATTTCTTGATTTTCTTCAAAGCGCAAATTTTAAGAACAAAGAAACTTTGAAGAGATTGAATTTAACACAAAATCAGATTTAATAACAATATGAAACAAAAAAAAGGGAATTGATTGATAACTTCTCTGGTTCAATGACTAACTGGAGAAATACAAACCTGATTGCTTCTTTGCTACGGCAGGTGAGGTCTTTTCAGAAATTGAACCAATAATCAAGTCTGCTCTGGATGGCTATAACGCATGCATATTTGCTTATGGGCAGACGGGCACAGGGAAAACATTCACAATGGTATGTTCAACTACCTATGCTTCGATTGACTTCTGATTTAGCAAGCAAAGCAGATCATTTCAGCCAGTATGAAAAAGCATTCTGCCATAAAATGGCACTCATGATATACAAGAATTATTGCATGCTCATCATTCGGAGTGCAGTTTATCTGCTAGAATTGTATTAAACACCGGGGCCATTTGGTTTGAAGTATAAGAAAAGTTAATCTCCACATAAAATTATATAAGTATGAAGTATAAGAAAAAGTAATCTCCACATAAAATTATGTATAACTTCTACTGTGTTTGTTTCTCTGTATAAACTCCTACATAACTAATACAATCTCTGTATGACTAATACAGTGTTTGGTTTCAATAGTGAACTTTGCAAAGCTATGTGGAGCTTAATCTCGGAAACCAAATGTCGTATTAGAAACTATGATATAACTTATACGGGAATCTATATATTAATTTATATAGAGATAGAAGGTGGGATTAGAATACATATATAAAAGTATCCGAAAACAAAAATACCCTTATAAACTAGGCAATCAGCAATCCCTATGTCACAAGCTATGTACAATTATTCAACGTATAGCAATCCCTGCACTGTTAATCATCAGATAAATGTCTAAATTATTTTCCAAACATAAACAATCCATGCATTATAACTCTGCATAACTAAACTGTACACGGAACAACCCCTTAGGCTTTTACTCTTATACGGAACAACCCCTTAGGATTTTACTCAACTTCTAGCACAAAGTTAAATGAGAACCGGAGAGGAAAATTAACAAGTGATATCTAGAGAGAGTCCAGTATAAAATTTCGGAAAGCATATTGTTGCATTTGCTAAGTATGATGATTTTGGTAACTATACCTGCCAGGAAGGCACGGAGGAGTTTCCAGGGGTTGTGCCCCGTGCGATTGAGGCGCTCTTTAAGCATGCGGCAGACAGTAACCATGCATTCCTCTTCAGCTTCAGTATGCTGGAAATATACATGGGATATCTAAAAGATCTCCTCATTCCTCATAGTCAGACAACAAAGTCAATGTTCCCTTTACCACCATGGTAAGTCACAGAACTAACCTGGTAGTCTGCTGTAAGGTTGCACAGCTTGCATGCTTTTCTGATTGAACTATCTATTTTGATGGATCTGCTAGACCTGGTCCTGTTCAGCAAGTAATGATACAATAAGAACTCCAGAATGATCTTATGCTTATTTGTTGATAACTTGAATGAATCCACATGCATAGACATCTTAGGAAATGTTTCAGTTACCTAATCTGCTAATATTAAAACATGAAGTTAAGCCATACAGAATGGCAGGTTTTCATAAATGCTCACTAAAAATGTTCCAGACCATGTTCATATATCGAAACCTCAGATGATCAGATACACATTTACTATGAACGATCAGGTTAATTGATGATCAATACTTAGATTTTCATCCACTTCCTACTTTCTGGGAGAGGTTAGAGCTTTCTCATTTAAAGCAAGTTTTCTACATGCAGTCTCTCAATTCAAACACATCCCAATGGAGAGATCGAGATTGAAAACCTTGTGACCATCCAAGTAAATGACTTCAACCAAGCCATGAGACTGTACAAGTTAGGATGTGGTTTCAGATCCACTGCTTCCACAAATTCCAACCGAACATCAAGCAGATCTCACTGGTAAATCAATTCATTTTGATACAAAAATGTTAAGTAGAAAGGTATTTAATTCGTTTTAAGGCCAGCTAAATGACTGATAAAATGAACCTGATAAAGATATGTCTATGTGGCTATCTTGAATTTGCTCCAGGTGTTGAAGGATAACTCTAAATAATCTAGATTGCAAATCTCAAAGGTTTCTAAACTCTTAATAGATTCTTAACTTCTTGAACTTTGTCAGCACCTTGGTCTTAGATTAGCCTTTTGTTGTATTAGAGCTGACTCAATTTTTTTGTTGTATTATCTTTTGTACTACTGCATCTTCTTGATGCCATCAATGAACAAATTACATCAATTAAAAAAAATCTAAATAGATTTTCTGTCCGCTCCATACAGCATGATTCGCATATCAGTTTCCAGTTTAAGTGCCAGCGAACGAAGAAGGTTAACAAACAAACTGTGGATGATCGACCTTGGAGGAAGTGAACGTGTCCTAAAAACAAAAGCACTGGGGAGAAGATTTGAAGAAGGAAAAGCAATTAATCTTTCCCTTTCTTCCCTCGGAGATGTCATCCACGCCCTTCAAAGTAAAAGGCGCCACATTCCTTACAGGTAAGTCAACAAACATGGTATTAGATACCAATTCCTGACTCAAGGAATCAATTGAATGAGAATCCAAGCTGATAGATTCGGTAATAGCTGAAGGTGGCGCTTAATCATAGAAGTTTGATCATTAACTCAAAACTAATCCTGATCCAAGTGTTTACTGTTTACAGGAATAGCAAGCTGACACAAGTTCTTAAAGATTCCCTAGGTAAGTATGCGTCTTAACTGAATGTTCATTTGACAGACTGCTTGACTTATGCTAAGAGCCCTAAGTATTTTGCATGTTGAATATCATGTGATCTGCAAATTGGCATTATAGATGAAACTGAAATGGATGTACACTACCTTACACACTGGTTTCTTCAAGTAGCGGATCTTGAAGGTTGAATATAAAATTCTCGTTTGAGCTCTTCATCAGCAAAAACAGAACAAGAATTACTGTGCTGCATATCTGGTTATGCTTATAGTAGCAACTTAGGATGAAATAACCCAAAAAACACTCTAATGGTAAACAGAGGGAGAGGTTAATAAGTAATAAGCAGGTGCCAATGGCCTCTCCAGCAAGTCCTGATGCAAATTTTCAGTGGTTGCTACTATAAAGGCTGCATGGTTTGTCAGTTAGGCTGTTAAAACAAGTGAGGGTAAAACTTTTCTGTTATGGTAATGTTAAATGCTAAAATTCTAGTGATATACCTACTAATGTTCATGCATCAATAGGAGATTTGGGTGATGGAGGAGGAATCAACTATTGATCGATTGAGGGCTCATCACATTAATAGGTCCAAACTCATATGTTTAGCCATGAACTGCTCCCAGACAATGCATATAAGTCAGGGGGCCCTCTGCCAAAGCACTTTCTCCTTTGTTAACAATAATTAGATGAATAAGAAATGGAACATGGATAGATAACTGTTCCTGACCAAAATAAATAGATATATAAATAAAAATAACCATTATGCTTTGGTAAAGCATTCGTATATTGTCCACAGCTTACCTACATTCTGTGAACTTTGATAGAGTAGGTGGTACACTAAAGTGAAGGAACGCTAAGAATTCAAATGAGGTGTGTTAGATTATGTTATTCAAGGAGCGGGATGTAACTAGATTTGCATTATTAAGCTCTTTAATGAATGTCAAACTGAAACAGGAGACCTACTTTAATTCAACCCCAAAAATTTCCTGCATTCATGGACTAAAACAAGAACGACATCATGTAGTCTCCTCTGAAGTAAAGCACATTGAAGAGTATGCAAATGTTCACAATTGACTTCTTACAAGTATACAGTCACATAGGAAGCATGAGGAAGACTTACTTTATGGGAGTTGTTTAATCAATCTACCGGCCTTTCTTGTGGACATCATTCTCATAAATGGTGAGTCAGACACATCTATTCAAAATCTGCATAGCTAAACCATTTGAGTGTCCAGTTATAAATTTTATTGTCTTAAACTGCAAAAGGAAAAAGGGTAAGTGGAGGCTTTCATTCTGAATAGGTGAGGTAAACACTACAAGGAAAAGCAGATTCCAGAAACAGAGAGAGAGAGAGAGAGAGAGAGAGAGAGAGAGAGAGAGAGAGAGAGAGAGAGAGAGAACTAGATGGCTGAGAATGAATTAGAAATGAAACAAAGAAGAAGTGATAACTGATATTTTCAGTGATATGCGATTTTGCCAGCTGTTTTAGACATTTAGTTAGCTTAAAGAATTTCACAATGTGGATTAAAACAATAGGGTTAAGCAAAGGCTTGGAATGTGACACCACTCCTCACCTACATAAACAAATAAATCAATAAATCTGTAAACCACACCTTTTGCTACAGTCAAATCAAGCTGTAAGTACAGCTTGTAGGATGGAAAGGGAGTAAGGAAACTTAAGGGAAAGCCTTTTATCAGGATACTCAACTTCCAATATTTGAGGATGAAGGGATTGAGATGCTTGTACATACATATTACATATGTTCTTGTTAGTCTTCTATTTCATATCAGAAGCAGCAACCAATAGCATGAACCTAATAAGGGAGACCTCTGGACCAGCACCAATCAGTGTTAAAGCACCATTGGAAGATGTATAACATGGGGAAACAAAACATCCCAATTTCTTTGAAGTTCCTGGTTGTTATAGTAACTTGAACTGAATAAGTTTTTAGAAGATTTTTCCTGTTGAATATTTTTCATACTTATTGGAACTGTCAACAAATACTTTCCATACCAGCATTTAGAAGTTAATCTTGTTCACCACATTCTCGTGGAAGGTTTCATTTAATTGCCAAACATGCAAAATCTAGACAACTGCAGATTTCACATTTTTTTCACTCCTTTTTATGATATATATCACACCAATTATGCCAGAACGTAATGTGTTGTTTTAATATCCAGGTGATGATTCGAAAACGCTAATGCTTGTTCATGTCAGTCCCCGAGAAGAAGATTTGTGCGAGACATTGTGTACATTAAATTTTGCAACACGAGTTAAAAGGATTCAACTAAGAAATGAAGAATCATCAGTAAGTCACTGAAACAATCAACTGAGCCTAATATTGGAATCTGTGCAACTTCTTCACATTATTACTACATACATGATACAACATATCTCTTTTCATTTCCTGTCATGTAATTAATTGTTAATGACTAGTTCAAAATATCGTCCCGACTGACAAAAAACAATGGAAATGTTGAAACGGTGAACATCTGCTTCGACACAAAATATACTTGCTGAAATCACAACCACAAACAACCTTATTAGGAATGCGAAATCTAGGCCAATGATGACCCATCATTAATGGCATCAATATAAATAAGATTGTTTACTGATTTAAATTTCAAACACGAAAGAGCATAGACCAACATCTTCATAATCGATATGCTTACTGTCAGTACATTTGGCTCCACCTGGTCTAATACTTTCTTTTTATAAACGTGGTGTCCTAGACAGCTTGCGCGCACCTCAACTAATTCAACCAGGTACCTGCTATCTCCCACTAGCACAGGTACCAAGTAACTCTATCCATCAAGGCTTGGACAGATAGGAAGAAATCACCTAATTAATACTTAAACTGCAGGAGAGGAGAGATGCTTATTTGCTTATAATATGTGTTCAATATACCCCCATTTATCTGGGCTAAGTTCTCTTCTATCCTAAGATCAATGGAACTTTTAGGTAAAGTGTAATGACAAATTTGACAGGAATGGAACAGATTGCTAGGTACAGATGTTAGGGGGTAATATTGGTTGAGATGAGCAATACCAAGTTATAGTTGAACTATAAGCACTTTCACTTGGCATTATAAGAAAGTAAAGTTGCAGAGTCACTAATAGCTTGAGCTTTTAGATCGGATGGACCTGCATTTTTCAAAAGTGTTGCATAAACATTAGTGGAAAAGGCACTAGGCCTGTAAATATTCCTTGCAAGTTAAGTTATTAAGCCAAAGCGTTTTGCAGAGAAACAGGGAGACAATGGTGAATGAAAAAAGAAGCTAAGTAGAGTTCAGAACAAAACTAGTGATCATTTAACAACTTCTCAATAAAGTTAGTGATTATATAATCTCAGTTAAAGAAATTTTGATGTTTTTTTGATGTATTACTACAATAATGTTTGATGCTTCAAGAAGCACGCTCATGACATGAGCGCAAGAGGAATTTCCTGATTTACCAAGTATAATCTTTATACATGACATGCCATGATGAAGGCATAAGTTAGGCCTGTTTGTCCAAAAGATAAAAATTTGGCTTTCTTACCTCCTGCTCTCCCATCAGTGCTTCTCCATATTTATAAGCAAATGTGACATTTGGAATTACAGGAAGTGAAGGAAGAAAAGGAACTTGCAATAAATAATCTGCTGCAGAAGATGAAGCAAATTGAGAACAACCGCAAAGATGTAACACAAGAAATCAAAAAGCTGAATGAGAAACTAGGAAAGCTTACAGTGATATCAACCAATTCAACTGAACTAGCGGATCTCTCAGATGTATGCATTGAGGGGCTAGGCTCTAACATGAGATTTCTAAAAGATAGTGTCACAGTTAACCATTTAGCAGACTTCCCCAGATTTATGAGGCCTACTGTTTGTAGCCGAAGTAAATCAGGAAATGCTGGAGTAGAAAACCAAGTCTTAAAGAGTAGAGCATTGCTTCCTCCTAGAAAAGGAAAAAGATCCTTCCACTGTGCCAAGCCTGTGGCTTTTCCCGTAGAAGAAACATCAGAATGTTATTCAGAGAGCAGTATTTCCAGAACTAGCTGCCTTGTTGGTCCAAATACGAAATTCAGTGCAGATAATGAGACAGAATTCAGCCATGACACATCTGATAGTGACATAAAGGTGGCAGTTTTTACGAAACACAATTTATCAGAAAGAGATTCAAAGCATAAAATGTTTAATCTGAGACCCAGCAGGGAGAACCATGCAAATACAATGGAAAAAGTATCAACCCAAAACCACTCAAAGGTTGATAATTGGCTTCAACTTCACAAGTATGAATCAAATACAAATAGGTGCACTCATAAGAACAAAAGAATTCTTGCGATACCAATTCCAGAGATGAAAGCAAGGGCCAGAGGCAGGATGGCACATGATTTACATGATGAACAGGTCCCAGGCAAGGGTTTGAGAAAAAGAATCGCGAACCATCAAGATGCAAAATCAGCTAATATGGAGAATCATATGGATTTGAGCTCCGAGTTAGAAGCAGAAGCTAATGTGTCTCATGCAATTTCGAAGCGCTTTATCGATTATGAGAAGTCATATCCTGCACCTCCAGCCTGCAATATTGATGAAATAACCATGAATGGAACACAAGGTCGAGTATTTGATTCAACAACTGAGGTCAGTGAATGCAGCAATTTTAGTGCACCTGACGATTTTAATGATCTTAAACTGATTATGCCAGACATTGCATATCAAGAAAGATATAATATGTCAGCATCTACGGTCAACAGCCATAGCATAGGCCTGATAGAGAGTCCCTCTAGTTCAAAGAAGAAACCAAATTATGAACAAATGCTCAAAATGGAAGAAGAAAGTAACTTCGAGAATATGCATGTCTCAGGATGCTTTACAGGAGGAATAAAGCCCTGCCACTATGGGCTCAGATCTCCTAGTGCTTTGTCCATTTGCAAAGCAAATCAAATAGATTATTACCTTGATCCCAAATTACTTAACAATACCAGAACCAGAGGTAAGACTTTGAGATCCCATCTTTACTTGTTCATCCAGTTAGTATAAGTTTTTTTGCAATAAACAAGAGGACGGAGACCATTGCCTTCTTGTGTTTTTATCTTCAGCGTAAACTAAGTTTATGTTCATTCTTATGATTTTCTTCTTTGTTTTTCTTTTTGTCTTATGATTTTCTTAAATTGCATCTGCAACAGGATTCCTTAATCTTTTGAAACCAAAAGTACAAATCTTATTTAGCAGCATTCTTGTTGCATTGGGATTTGCAAGCCTAGGTCTTGGGCATGACTTCTTCTATGCTCTGGCTCTCTAATCAACCTGCTTATCACATGCCAAGACCTGATGCACGTTTGAGTTCGCCTTACGAAAACTCGGCGATGTAGTTAATGAAGAGACAGAGAGATGCCCAACGGCCGCTAGGCAACTTTGAGGCTACATTCGTGCAACACTGGCACTCATAGATTTCTCAGTTGTAAAAAAGTAAGAAAATAAAAAAGAGATGCCCATTGGCTGCGAGGCAACTGTGAGGTTAGAATCTCATTCCCCAACTCAAACTGTTGATAATGCAGGAATTACATATGGAAGGGAACAAGGCATTAACATGTCTTTATGTGTGGTGGTTCTTTTAAGTGCCATCTCAATTCTCATGATTCTTCAAATCAGGGTGAAAGGTCAATATGTACATGTGCCAAAAATTTGATCCCAAGATGTTTAATAGTATATTCAACTCTTTGGAACACCTAGATATTGTCCAAGATGCACCTTACTAGTTTGTATTAGTATTCTTAAGTATCAAATACACTAAAGAAAAGGAAAGGTCCAAGTTTGCCCCTGAACTATTGACTTTTGTTCAATTATATAATCTATTAGAAGTTGGCAACAAAAACCCCTTGTCGTTACCCAATACGCCCTTATTCTGTAACATAGCTCTAACTGTCCAATTTGATCTATGCTGGAGCTGTATTATTGCCACATGCGAGGAGGTGTGGAAAACAATACACGTTGACCCATCAATGCTGTCTCACATGAAATTTCACCTAAATCCTGAGACATGTCTAGCCTGAGGTAGACAAAATCTTCTATTAACCCTTTAATATGCAATCAGAAACAAGCTAAGTGCACCCAACTAGCTAATCCATACTAGAGCTTCACGAAACTAAGGTAAACTATTTTGTTTATAAGTACGAAATTAAGGTAAACTCTAAAGCAGTAATTAACATATATCAGCAGGATGTGTGCATCCAAAAGAAAACGAAAAACTTTAAGCAAAATTGACAAGAATTGCAGAGATTAAGAGACATATCAAGGACTGCATCTAGTTTCTTCCAACTGATTCAACGAGAAGTGCCAATGACTTGTTCCTGACCATATCTAAAAACTGAAAAGGTTGAAAATGGGAAGCTCACAAGCATTAGGCTTCCAACTCCAATTCAAGCAGTCAATATCAGGTCTTTTGTGCTTCAAACAATTTTGGTGCTCGTGGACCGCAAACAGGTCGTGTTGGTGCATGGAGCATCAAGATTTTGAACCCATTATCCAATGAAGATATCACATGTCTCAGGCTCTTTAATTTTTGTCTTCTGCTCCTTAGCATAGTATGTAGGTCATAATTCAGATGGATGGGTTACCAAATCTGCAGAGTACCAATTAAAAGGTGGTAAAGAGGGATAAGAACCAGAATGATTAAAATGCTAAAAGTATGAATATTCTTTGGGTTCTTTGAGCTGTATTAGAGAATTTAATAAAAGAAAGCTCCATTCGTGGGAGAATCTTCAGTGGAGGATTGGAAGCGAAAGCAGAGATGGGAGAAAAGTCATTATTCACTCTCAAAAATTCAACAACCAGCTGAAACATAATTCAAAAAGAAAGCTAATTTGTTATCCTTTAAGCATGATATATCACTAGCTTAGTGACTCCGCTAACTTGGTGAATCGGGTACCAGTCACCAACACTAGATTCGAAGTGGGGGTTGGAACGGAACAAGAAAGAATAGTGGTACTAATTACATTTACATAATACATTTTGTTCTATTTAATGTCAAGTGCTATGAAGATCTTACTGTGTTCTTCTGAAGTTCTACTTCACATTTAGGTACACTTAAAGCTGCTGCACATCAGTTGATATTCTGAAGCTAATGGTCCTTGAAACAGTCTGTCTAGTTAATACAAAATTCTACCCCTTGTCTTATAAGTGATCCTCGTATAGGTTATCAGCATCAAGCAGCTCTTCATAGCCGCAATCTTCATGCAGTACCATCTTGGATACCTTGTTCAACTGTGATAGAATTCTGTATATCCTCTCGCACTGAAAATGTGATCTGTCTCCTGAATAGAAGTAATAAACTCTGTTTTTCACCTTGATGAAGCTACCGCCTGGCAACTTTTTGATACCTGTGTCCCTCATGATCTTTCTTGCTACCCTAGCTTCACTCCACCTACCAAGAGCAGCATATGTATTGGACACAAGGGAATAATTCCCACTGTTATGTGGTTCCACTTCAGCTAGATGCTGCAGAGCTTTCTCCCCAAGTTCAACATGACGTTGCTTCCTGGCTGCAGCAAGAAGTGATCCCCAGATCGCTGCATTTGCTTCAAAGGGCATCGTTTTAATTACGTTTGCAGCCTCATCGAGGTAACCAGCACGCCCTAAAAGATCGACCATGCAACCATAGTGTCTGATGTCAGGAATAATACCATATTTTTCTTCCATTATCTTAAAATACAATCTGCCCTCCTCCACAAGACCTGCATGGCTACATGCAGATAGTACTGCTATTAAGGTGATACTGTTCGGCCTAATTCCAACCATTTCCATTCGAGAAAACATATTAAGCGCTTCTTTTCCATACCCATTGACAGCCAATGCAGAAATCATTGTTGACCAAGAAACAATACTCCTTGTTTCCATGCTCTCAAACAATTCTACTGCCTTCTTCACATTCCCCGACTTTGCATACATATCAATAAGGGAATTGTTAAGCGGCACAGTTCTGCGTAACCTGTGTTTTATAATATAACTATGCATCTGTTCGCCCAACTCAAGCTCACCCAAGTGGGCACAAGCAGAAAGCACAGCTAGCATTGTTACCTCATCAGGCTTGACACCAACTTCTGCACTTGTCATTTCACGGAAAACACCAATAGCTTGAGAAAACTGATTCCCCCGAGCATACCCCGCAATTATGGTAGTCCAAGAAACAACATTCTTCTCTCGCATATTATCAAACAAGTACTTCGCAGTATCCATATCACGAGCCTTAACATAACCCGTTATAATGGCGTTCCACAACCCCACATCTCTGTCGCATATTTCATCAAACACCTTACGTGCATCCGAGACGCACCCAAAAGCAGAATACATCCGTACAACCGCGCTTGCCACGTGTATGTCATTATTCAATCCGGTTATAATAGCCTCACAGTGTATTTGACTGCCGGTGCTAAGACAAGTTACAGCATTCAACACAAAAGGGATAGAGTAAGTATCATGATATAAGCCAATGGCTCGAGCTTGTTTATAAAGGAGAATTGCATCTTTTAATAAATATTGTTGTTTAGAGAAAACACTGATCATAGTGTTGTAAAGATAAATGTTTGGGTTGGGGTTCGAAGTGAAAACTGAACAAGCATAATTGACAAAGCCCAGGGAGGAACATGTATGTAAGAATTGGCTTAAAAGGAAGTTGTCTTGATCTAAAGCACGATGTAGCATGAAGCCATGGGTTTGATAAATGTGATTTTTGTGTGAACATTTTTTGAGCAAAGCTAAAAGTGAGTCTTCTATGTCGAATGGGGATGTTTGGAGAGGGGAGTTGTGGTAGTTGCAATGGAAGTTATTGGAGTTGGGCTTCAGTAGAGGGTGAAGAATTTTAGAGGATGCTCGGTAAAATGAGCACAGCATTTGCTTGTTTGGTTTAGCGCCTTCACTCCATTTCTTGCAATTTTGTGCCAAAGTTCAAATAATTAAAGCCACAAGCACATACGGGGGAAATTGTGACTTGTTTAGGTGCATGAATGGACGTATCCCGAGACTAGTAGGTGCGGAAAAGGACACTTCGAGTGAGGGGATTGATCTAAGTCAATGATAATTGCACTTAATTAGTTGACTTGGGGTTAGATTATAATATCAAAAACTTAGAATAGACTGTGTAAAAGTTCTGCCTGTTTTTTGTGACCGTTAGTTGTAGATTATGTTTCGATGATTTTTTTTATTGGTAAATCTGTCGCTTGTTTTGGGATAGGACTTGCGTGGTGTCCCCTAGATGATAGTGGCTTTTGGTGGATGATGATAGGGTAAGGTCTTGTCCTCGAGGGAGGGGGGGTTCATTGCGAGGGAGGGAGTGGAGGGGGCAAGGGGGTAAGAGGGATAAGGAAGCCATCAGGCTGAGAGTTGGGTCTTAGAACATAGGAACATGATTGGGAAGTCTATAGAGTTAGCGAATATTCTCCGGAAGAGGAAGATTAATATAGTTTGTGTCTTGGAACATAGGAACTTTGACTGGGAAATCTATAGAGTTAGCGAAGATTCTCCGGAAGAGGAAGATTAACATAGTTTGTGTCTAGGAGACTAGATGGGTAGGAGCTAAGGTACGGGATGTGGACGAGCTTAAACTATGGTATTTTGGGAGTGGGGGAGGGGAGAGGAACGGGTTAGGTATTGTGGTTAATAAGGACCTCTGGGTATTAGTGGTGGAGGTTAGGAGAGTGAATGATAGGCTGATGACTATTAAGCTAGTTGTTGGTGGATTTATTTTGAATATAATCAGTGCGTACGCATCTAGGAGGATTTGGATGAGATGGTGCGCGGGATACAACACACTGAGAAGCTTTTCATTGGAGGAGATTTCAACGGCCACATTGGAGCAACGTCTATGGGTTATGATAATGTGCATAGTGGCTTCGGTTTTGGAGGTAGAAACAGATGAAGAACTTCATTGATGGATTTTGCTAGAGCATTTGAATTGGTGATAGAGAACTTGAATTTTTCGAAGAAGGTAGAACACTTGGTTACCTTCCGGAGCTCAATGGCCAGGACCTAGATTGATTATCTACTCTATTGAAAATCCGATAAAGGTCACGGATTGCAAGATCGTCTCGAGTGAGAACCTCACGACCCTTCATAGGCTCCTGGTCATGGACCTTAAGATCACGAGGAAGAGGAGAAAGAGGGTGGCGTATGGCCAACCTAAAATCAAGTAGGGAGCCTTGACTAAAGACAAAGCGTAAGAGTTGGGGGTTAAGATGTTGACTATCGGCAATCAGTCCTTTTTTGTTTGCCCTGGAGATGGACGTACTGACGTGCCACATCCAAGGAGAGGTACCATGATGCATGTTATTTGAAGACAACATTGTAATGATTGACGAGACGCGAGGAGGTATTAATTTTATACACAACTGAGACTGATTGTCTAAGGTCTCTTTTCTGTCTCATAATTTTGTGGTCCTAGAATTTTATGGACCCAAATATGTAAGATATGGGTCCACAAATGTGTGAGATAAAAAGAGGCCTCACACAATTAAGGTCAGTTATGTGAGGCACGCCATAAAATCACTCTCTCGTCGCTATTAGGTGCAAAAAGACAGTTCGAGTGAGGGGACATTGATCTAAGTCAATGATAATTGCACTTAATTAGCTGAATTGGGGTTAAATTATTATATTAAAAACTTGTGATAGATATTAAAATTTCTAAAATTTTCAAATACCTATTACTGCATATTGGTAAAATAAAACTATAAACGTGGCTGGCTAGATACATGATAGATGGCAAGTATTTCCCATTCGGGTCTCCGGTTATCTTTAGTCCCTAGTAGGGGCGGATCTACGTTGTGTCTTAAGGGTGCTCGAGCACCCGTTACTCTTGATTTGGATGTTATACATACCCCTAGGTTACTTAGAAAAATGATATAAGATGAAAAGTGAACCATCAATGGAAAAGTCAAATGGCGCAGTTGGTCTGGGAAGTAGTAGAATGCTCGACCCTAGCGTTGGGGATCGAGACCTCTCAAAAGTTATTGTTTTCCAGCCTTTTGTTTTCCTTTTCATTTTTCTTTACGAGCTTTTCATTTAACTTTTTTTTCCCTATTTCTTTTAACTCTTTTTCACACTTCCAGGGCACCTCTTCCCAAAACAGAATTTTTTTTCCTTTGTCTTTTTCGAATTTTTTTTACTTTTCCAAAACAGACAATCACCCTTGTCTCCTACAACACAATTAAACTCCTCCTTTCTCTTCTTTTAGAGTTTTTTTCGAGTGAGCATCCGCGATACTAAATTCCTGGATTTGTCACTGGTCCATAGAGCTGAAGACCTAAGATGTGGACATCATATCCGGAATGACACGACATGCTCCGAATAAGGAAAATTACGGAGTTGACATAGTAAAAAACTTCAAGAATTCGGATAAATATTCACCTGACAATACTAGACTCCGATATATGCGAGATTCGTTTATGATTGCACCCGCCAGTTATGCCTTATATAAATGTAACAGGTAAGATTCGCGTTAAATGCAGATAATGTCAGTAACGGCTAGGCGGAAAATCAGGGAAATGGTTACGTAATGTAAGAGTATAACTAACCCTCATCCCTCATCTGTATAGGACCTGATTGAATATTGTATCTTACTATACCAAAAATTATTATTCTCATTCAGCTATAACAAGCCACTGATCTACGTTAAGAATCATCAATAAGAAACTTTTTCCCTTTTGTTTAATTGCTTTTGTCTATATTGTTCATCTCATATTAATAAAGATCAACTCAGGTGAACTCAATAAATTGTCTAAGGCCTTTTATACAAATTTTATTGTTTAAACTTTACAATCCAAATTTAGGTTAAACAACAACTTTATTCAAAATTTTCATTTTCTTCTTCCTCCTCCCCCTCCTCCTCCTATTTTTCTTCTTCCTTCTCCTCTTCTCGTTCGGCTATTGTTGATGCTGATTCTTCGCCTTCTTCTCCTTCCCTATTTTATTTTCTTTTTCTTCCTCTTCCTTTCTTCTTTTTTCTCTTCTTTCTAGTAGTTTGACAATGAGAGAAAAAGTGAAAAAATGATTGGAATTTGAAGAAGTGAGAATTATACATAAATCCGGAGAGGTGTTTGAAACATCTTTAGGGATGCTTGCAACATCTTCATGGATATTTTTGTTCTTTATTTTCTCTAGTTATTTGAAATGTGAGCGAAAAGGTAAAAAATTGGTGATATTTGATGAAGTGAGAATTCTGCAAACAACCCTAGAGATGTTTCGGGACATTGAAACATCTTCAGGATGTTTACATTTGAAACATCTTTCGAGATGTTTGAAACATCTCAAAGAATGTCTCAAATATCTCCTAGATGATCCAAACATTTTGAAAATATTAGAAATATGTTACACCCTGCATTTTTCATACGTTAAGCTATGTCGTGAGTTAGTCATCGTAAGCTCGGAGAGCTAGGCTATTCCTAAGTTTATAAGTGATTATGACTATCTTTAGTAAGTTTCGAAAGGGTTAAAGGTTAAATTAATCAAACCGAGTAAATTTTCGCAAATTTCCATCTTATGGAGTGACTTACGGACTGTGCATTGGAGGTACAGGCTGGTGTTATAATCCGTACTTTTAGGTAATACTAGGAGTGCTTAACATGATAAGAAGGTCCTCATATGAAGTATTTGAATCGTTTAATAGTCGTATGTTTAAGTGTTAAAATCAAGCAAGTTATAAAACAAAAGTCGACAAAAGTTATCGCAAGTTATGTTCATAAGTTTACTGAAATTTGGTCTGGTGTCACTAAGATACTCCTCCAAAATACTTGGAGTTATGGCATTATATCAACCAAGTTGAAGGTCTACGAGTCTAGTTTCTAACGCATTAAATTGTTCGCCGATACGACTTCGGAATAGGGAAATATCTGTGTCTTAGCCGGATTGCACAAGTAGTCCCATTGGGACACACATTAGCGGTGGAGATTATTTTTGATGCTATAAGGCGGGGAAGCCCTTTCCCCCACCTCATTTTTCATCCAAAACAAAACCTTAAGCTCCTTAAATTCTCCCAAAGCATCTCCCTATCATTCGAGCAAATCCCACCAAAGTTTTGAGGTAATTCTTCATTCAGGAAGATCGTAGTGCTCATATAAGCTTATTCTTTTCTTGTTGTAGTTGATTTTTGGATTCCTTCAAGCTGAAGTAAGCTCAATTTAGGGGCTTTTCTTGTTGTGTAAGATAATAATTTCCTTCTTCTATATGTATTTGAGCATACCTAATGTCACGACCCAAACCGATGGGCCGCGACGGGCATCCGGTATCTTACTCAACCGAGTACCAACATAACACATCTTTTCATGTCATACTATCATAGATAACTGAGCCGGAAGGCTTCCGTGAGATAAGTAGAATACAACATGTGATACCAACTTATACATAAGATATACGAGCCTATAAGACCAAAATAACCACTCGTATATTGAACATAGGCCGATAGGGCCATACAATCTTTTACGTACATGACATCTGTCTATAAGTCTCTAAGAACCCATAATTTTCATAAAGTTCGGGACAGAGTCCCATCATACCAAACAATACACGTCTAAATCATACTAACCAAACAAGCAACTCCGAAGCAAATGGAGCGCACCAACATCTTTCGCAGAGCTGGTAGCCTACTCTGAGGGCTCTCGACCTGTCTATCGGGACCTGCGGGCATGAAACACAGCTTCTTCAAGCAAAAGAGACATCAGTACGAATAATGTACCGAGTATGTAAGGCACATAAATAAGTACATAACAGACATGGAAGAAATATAGAGTAAATGACTCAACCTGTAAGCCTAGATAACTCTGTAATTCATGAAATAATTATAGTGTCATGCATATGCGTATGAATGTCATGTCGTGCATAGGTACATGTTTCATAACATCATCAGGCCTCTGAGGGCATCCCATCATATCATCTCGGCCATCTTATTTTGTCATTCAAGGTCGGATATTCATAATAAGAAAACTACAGCTTCCTTCTTCTTTTATTGCTAACTTTTGGACTTGTTACAACTGAATTTTGAAAAATTAAAAATAACAGCCAATGTTAACTTATTCAAAGAATTGAGCTAACTTCATGCTGAATGTCTCCATTGCTGGAACAAATATGCTTACTCTTCACAACTATCGGCATACCGTTAGAATTTTACTTCATTATTAGGTGTAAAGGAAGGCAAGAGTAGCTGGGAATTTGAAAACAAAGAGCAATATTCTTGAGAAACTGATATTCTCTATCAATTCAAAGTCAGATATTTATAGGAAGAAAAACATTCTTTCTGTTTTTGTTGTCATCTTGTGGACTTGTTTCGACTGATTCTGCAAAAAAGTTAGAAATGATTGTGCTAACTTTTTCCACTTATTAAGCTAAGCTTGTTCCAAATTGTGAGCTCCTGGTAAAAAAATTCACTATTGGAACTATTATTCGATCCAATAGTATATGCACATACATATTTTGGGTTGCTTCCCATTCAGTTGAGATTAGTTGTTTATTCCTCATATTTTCATAAGTTATGGTCTTGCCAGCCTAAGATATTACAAAACATTATTCAGTTGTCCTTCTCGGCCTAAGCAGTCATATATGTTGCACCGGGTGCCGGTCTCGCCTCCCTGGATTTGGGGCGTGACGAAACATCTCTTCAAGTGTTTCACACATCTAGAAAATGTTTGACATCTGTCCAAATTGTTTCCAGGAGGAGCAACGGGAGGAGGAGGAGGAGGAGGAGGAGGAAAAAGAGGGAGAAGGGGGAGGATGAGGGGACTTAGTGTAAATAAAAAACTTCGGAGCTTTATAATATATTTTATTAACTGTAATACAAAAAGAATCACTTCTACCTACAACAACAACAACCCAGTAAAATCACTTCTACCTATTAATTAAAATTTGAGTATCTTTTCCTATATTCAAAGACTCAAAGGAAGAATCGTATATTATTCTCACACATGTTCTACAAATGATGGATTTCCCAAATATCCTTCTCCTAAAGATTATTACAAAATCTACTTTACAATCACAGTAATTTTATCTTTCCTAAATTTGGATGTATTAACCAAGACCTTCAACCTCAGGATCGGAGGCTCCTGAGGCCAACACGAAATCACCCATTCAATTTGCAATGTCGTTTATGTGTGAGATTAGACACACTCAAGGGAGTAAATCCTCAGACACGCTCTGTAAGATAGAATAAGGGGCGGATGCAGGGGTTGAATCGTTCTGGATGATAAAAGCAAACTATACCAACGGACCAACTATGAGTTTGATGTTCTAACGCAAGAACGTAATGATTCGAAACCTTCAGGAAGAAAATCATTTCGACAAACTTACACCCTAATTCTGAAGAACTAGTCATTCTCTGCAATTTGCAATTTTAGGGGATTGAACTAACTCACTTGAAGTCAGTCATTTGCTTCTCCCTTTCATCTAGCCCCCCTTCCCAACCCTGTCAATCCCCTTCGCCCCTCCCCTAATTGATGCAAGGCAAAAGAAGTAAAGTATGGAAATGAAATACACTGCTTGTGTGTGTTTGTGTGTGGTTGGGGGGGCATTTCTGAGTGCGATCATTCAAAAGTTCATGATACTGAGCAGTACGTTCTTGCCTGAAAATAAACACGAGGAGAGCCAATGTTCCAATTAACCAAACTTGGCAACTTACGATTCAGAATAATATGTTTAGTCCAAGCCACAGCAGAAAGTTCCTCACATGGTGAGAAGCTCAATTCACGCCCAAAACAGCAAAGATGAACTTAAATACGAGTGTCATTTTATGCTACAAGCCTTCACCTTACATAATGGTTTATTTGTCTTATTGCCCCTCCTATTGATGATTGACATTTGACTTCATATTCCCAGCTTAGAACAGAGATACCATTTTATTCAACTTGAAACACCCAA
The DNA here is from genome assembly GCF_001879085.1 of Nicotiana attenuata. NCBI lineage: Eukaryota > Viridiplantae > Streptophyta > Magnoliopsida > Solanales > Solanaceae > Nicotiana > Nicotiana attenuata. The sequence continues at coordinate 153,060 of NW_017670358.1, forward strand.
TGACTAGACAGAAAATAAACAAAAGGATCACAATTGTACGCCCATCAGCTCCAGTGCATGGTTCCAGGCCTTAGGCAACCATTCATCAGCATTCATCTCTGTGGAGAGTCAATTGTCCGAACATTTGCACCTGTAATTCCTTCCAGCCGATCTTTACTTATCTCCACAAAGTGACCCACCATTTCATGAAATTGTTTCAGGCCAGAAAGAGGAAGAATTATGGAAGATCGATCAGAACCTGCCACCTGCAAGTTACAGTGAGAACATGACATAAGAAACAGATAAGACCAAATTAGAGTGCTTTTAATTTATATGAAGGCTGCGAGAAAGCCAAACCTCAGATATTCTTAGGAAATGGCCCCGGTTGTTACTCCCAAGATCAAAGAAGAATCTCTTTTGGTCAACCCTGATTACTTTGGAGACCCCCAAGTTACTAACTTCATCAGCTGCTGGCAGATCAATGGACCGTTCTACACTCAAATCAGCTGTTGGGCCAGATTGAGAAGAGTGACTGGATATAAAACCAGCACCTACATCATCTGAAAGCCCAAGACGCTCTGAGGGTTCCGAAGTCTGCTGTGTTCGTGCATTTAACATTCAAACAAGAGAAAATGCAGCTATTATTTTGCGAGAGACCCTTAAAAAGGGATACAAAATGGAAATGAATGTAAAGTAACCTGATTGGTTGAAATAAATAGCCTTGCGGCTTCATTGATCTCTGCCAAAATATTCCTAAATGCTGCCCATCCCTCATCTTGGGCACTTCCTGCTGGAACAATAATCGTACTACGGTTCCTGCTAACAGATGCTTCAGAGACCTGCATGCATACTCTGTTAACAGATTAGAAGTAGAAAATCTAGGGCGGCAAAATAGTTCCCACGAGTGACTCTTAAAACCTTGTTATCAATCAAAGTACGATTGTTCTTCTAGACATAGATAAACAAAGACGGCAGTTGATAATGTCATGGCTAGCCCGAGAATCAATTGATAGTACTTATATTTCTACTTGTGTCTTGATTCAGTTTCTCTTATGTTTTTCTTAACTGTGTCCATTTAAACTTCTTTTTAAATTCATAATTCTAGGTATTTCAGTAGCTTTTGAACCCCTACACTACTCCTAAAACCCCAGAATACTGCAGATTAATTTCCAATTGAGTCTAATAGCCCGTTTGGCCAAGCTACAAAAATAAGCTTATTTTGAGAAGTGATTTTTTTCAAAAGTGCTTTTCTCAAAAGTACTTTTGGTGAGAAGCAGTTTGTGTTTGGCTAATTAGTTTGAAAAGCACTTCTGAGTAGCAATTAGTGTTTGGCCAAGCTTTAAAAAACTGCTTCTAAGTATATTTTTCTCAAAAGTGCTTTTCAAAAAAGTGCTTTTGGAGAGAAGCTACTTTTTTCTGCTTCTCCTCAAAAGCACATTTTTTCCTTCCAAAAGCTTGGCCAACACCTCAATTTTTGGCCAAAAGTGCTTTTGGCCAAAAAAAAAGCACTTTTGGCCAAAAAGAAGCTTGGCCAAACAGGCGATAAGAGAAGTACTGGAAATGGGAGTTTGTTCCAGAAGAGTTTCATCATTACTTATGTCACAATTGGTTTGAGATTCTTCTAGACATTTTCTTTTCCTTGAATCACTTTCCTGACATTTTGACAGTATAGCAGTCCTAGAACTTCTTCATGTTTCCTTAATTTCAGAAATTAGCCACTGTCTATAACGCCAAAATGAAAAACTTCTCAAAATATCACTGTGCTGTTTTCATTACCAAAGTAAACCTGTTACAAAATTCAGTAGAAAAATAGAAGGAAAAGAATCTAGCAAGGGTACAAATTTAGATATCACCGGATTGCTTAGACAATGGAGCTAGGGTATGGCTGCAGATAGAATCATTCACACAAATAGAAGAAGGTAGAGAAGGGTCATGCATTTGTAAGGAATGTTCTCTTGCCAAAGAAAGAAATATTTGGTGATTAAATATCGGAGAGAATTCAGGATATAGATTAAGTCACTTGTGTGGTGGAATGGGGAGAAAACGAGAGGGCTCCTGCTCGAGAGGGCTAAGAGAGGAGTACATTATTCTTGTTGATTGAAATAAACAGAGAAGAGAAGAGGCAGAAAATAGGGTAGTGGACAGGGGTCCACATTCAGGTTTAGATAAATTAGGGGGAAAGCCGAAGGCTAAGGACAAGATGATGGTTACCTCAAGGTCAGAGAAGGCAAAACAAGTCACATTGAAGTTGCAGGTTAATAAAGAGAATGCAGCAATTGGCAAACAAGTGGTTCAAAAGAAAACTTTGACCAGTGATTATCATAGTAAATTACGAGATTGTAGACACTAAGGGATAATATTACCATTAACCTATATTACTCGGACACGGGTTCGGGTACCCGATACGGGCGTGGATCTAGAGTTCGGATTTTTCATCACATAAATTTTAGGATTTGGGGTATATGGGCCCGAGTACAGATACAGGTGCTGGGATACGGCCAATAAAGATATATTATGACATAACAGTATATATTTCGATTAACTCATGTTATTGAACTGAACCTAACAAAATTTAATTCTATATAAACCCCTAATATCTTACTCATAAGATATCTCGCTTTATAGCAAAGCGTTTCTCATATATATATATATATATATATATATATATATATATATATATATATATAAACCCAATAATCGAACCAAATACTCAATTAATGTATACTTCTCAATCAAAGATGTAATCAAAGCACCCTAGGTAAATTGACCAAATCCATTGTGGATCTCACGGATTTTGAAGAGTCCGAGCAACTTAGCCGACAACAATCTTAGCAAGCAGAGATCACAATAAAACGCCTCTCAACTAGGATATAACCCACTTCAAAGTATCTCGCCAGATCTTTTACATTTTGTACGCAATATTAAAGGCAGCTCACTCAGTAGAATTTCACATTCAATCAAGCCACAGTGACATCACAACGCAGTACTCAAAGCTTCCAATCATACATAGAAGTATAACCATCTTGAAAATATTTGCCAACATATAGAGTGCAAATAGTTGAGAAAGACATATATAGCATCCACCAAAAGAGGAGTATCCAAGTAAAAGGCCTCTCAACTAGGATTTAACCAACTTCAAAGTATCGAGCCAGATCTTTTACATTTTGTACGAATATTAAAGGCAGTTGACTCAGTAGAATTTCACATTCAATCAAGCCACAGTGACGTCACAACACAGTACTCAAAGCTTCCAATCATACATAAAGTATAACCATCTTGAAAATGTTTGCCAACATATAGAGTGCTAATAGTTTAGAAAGAGACATATAGCATCCACCACAAGAGGAGTATCCAAATAAAAGGCATTGTTTAGTTAGAAAAATGGATCCGCTACTAAAAGTTACATAATTCAGGTTTGGATGACACAGATAGCTACTCAATTCCATTCTAATTTTGGAGACAAGGGTTTAATTGAAATTAAGTTGGGACTCATAAACAAGTAGATGTAACTAGGCAAAGGGAAAGAACTACTCTAGACGATAAAATTTGTGAATACTTTCCTGGCCAAACAGAAAACGCTTTTATGAACTCTTTGACTTGGTTCCTCATCTCCCCCAAACTCCACCTGTATAGGTGTCACACATACGTACACAGATACATGACAGTGATTTTCCAACAAATTATTGGACACACTACGACGAGGACAGGAAGGAGTCGAATACACAAATAAAGTTTCTTCCAATAAATAAATTGATTATCGGATTTGACAGGAGCATTCAGTTGAGTTAAAGAACTTCAATATTTAAGACTCCTTCAACATCTTATAGTTTTTACATTTCTGTAGATCCTCAGAATCCACATTTTTCTCTGATTTTGTATCAATAACTCTGGAACCTTCTTAGTGTTCCTCTATTACTATACGTGGCCTTTTAATAATCAAAAAGATTCATAAGCATGGTAAAAAGAGCTTTGATCTTATTTCTATGTAAGTGAGATTTGCAATACACATGTTATTTGTATACCATCAAATAAATAATTTTACTACCTTCTTTTTGAAAGGAGAAATTGAGGTTATACATAATTGAATCTCTGACCTCCTCTAAGATAAAATACAACTAAACCAATGGGCCAAAGCCCCTCGTAACTAAAAAGAAAAAAAGGAATCTTTTGTTCATATATATGCAGGTCGAGAGAGAGATATTGATCATTTTGGTTCATGTAACAGGAAAAGAAATGCAGTTTACTACCCAGCTCCGAGAAAGGGGTAGGCTTCTTCATATTAGATCATCAACATAGTGTCCGAGTCATTAACTGAAATCCAATTAATAGAAATTTCCTTTAAGGTTGGTGTAAATGCAATCCAAATAATAGCAATTCCTTCAAGGTTGGTGTAAAAGGAACAGATAAAAGGAACAGAGGAGTAACAAATTTTGAGTGCGATAGTTGTAATCCTGATAGCTAACAAAGAAACCAATTATCAAAGTTACCAAGCTAGCCAAGCCATGGTTGTGTAGGTCCTTTGGATTTCCTTACATGAGAAATCTACAGATGAACCCAAATTTATATATTGGTCACCATCACAGTGGCGGAACAAGAAATTTTAAGAAGGGGATTCAAAAAATTCAAACTTTGCGATGAAGCAATTTTTGAACTATCTCCCTTATGTAAAGAGGATTCAGAAGTTCATATATATAGGTGAAAAAAAATACTTTTAATCTATTTGTGCAGTATGATTTTTCGACGAAGGGGATTCAATTGAACCCCTTCCTTGGTTGTAGCTCCACAACTGCTCTCATATAGCTACTCATTTAACATATTTACTAAAAATCAAAATCTCAATAATGATTACGAATTAAGAGTAGACTTGAAGAAACAGCCATATCAAATGAAACGTGCCATGAAACTCGGATGCAAATACATTTTTTTATTAATATTAAAACAGGAAGAAAAAAAATAAAGACTAACAAGGTCAGGAAAGTAAAGTAACCTTGAGAAAGCGTCCTCGTCTATTCTCTCCTACATCAAAGTAAAACACCTGCAAGGTTTAAAAAAACCAAAAAACTACATTTATCGAGAGTTAAGGACAATAAAAATCTTAAAAAAACAGTTATAGAAAATAAAAAGGAAAATCAAGCCACATATGTATGTAATAGTAATAATAATGTGCCTTGGTATCAAGTTGGAGTTCTTTGCTAAAGACGTCCTGTTGATCATCATCTGAATTGACATAGTAATTGAAGAGATCGAGGAACCATGAGATGCCGTTGAATGGTACTATTATAGTAGACCTTGTTGCCGACGTTTTCTCCGATATTTTCAAGTAACGTCCGCGAGGATTCTCTTTCAGGTCGAAGTAGAAAAGCTTGTGTTCCACTTGTAACGTCTTGCAAAGCAACTCCACGTCGTTTCCTCCTCCGCCTCCGCCACCACCACCGGCGCCGGAATTTCCCTCCATCAACACTCAGACACTCTTCTTCAACTAAAAATTAAGAAATCAGTGAGAAATGAATGGCAAAATTGACATTATGGAGAAAAAATTGGAGGAGTGAGTGATAGTTGGGTGAATTAGGGTTTGGGATATTTCAGTGGGGAAGTAGTCGTTGACCAGTTCCACTTGCTAATCTGGAAATGAAAATGGCCTTCGTCACTTCTCTTTGCTTTTATTTTAAGTTTACTGTACATCTTATCATCGTATGGGTTTCTTTAAATCATAAAGACCGTTGGATGGGGGTGAGCTGAACCGTAACCGAAAATATATCCGGTAAACGTGTTTTCTGTTTTTTAACTGAGGTTCTGAGTTCTGACTGCTTTGTTGTGTAGGGATCGATTCGGTTGGCCTTTTCCACAATGTAATTTTTTAGTTGGGCTAAATTTCCAAAATTTTTGAAATTTGTAACCATTTTTATTTGGCCAAATAATTAATAAGTCTTATAATATTACAAAAGAAAAACCAACAAACCCAGTGTCATGGAAAAGGTAGTGTGTACGCTTCCTTACCCTTATCTTGTGCAGGTAGAGAGATTGTTTCTGATACACTGTCGTCTCAATCCAACAAAATAGCAGCATTAAAGCAATAGATATATAGTAATGATAGGAGTCATGGAAAAGCAACTACAACGGAAAAATAGTAACAAAACCAAAGCAAAAGCAACTTTTGACAGATAGACATCCAAGAATATGACAAAATAGGAGTAACACTAAAACTATTGATAAGAACAGGAAGGAAGCTCTGCTACCTACTAATCTTCTACCCTAATTCTTGACCTCCACATCTTCCTATCAAAATTCTCGTCTTCGGTAAGCTGAAGAAGCGCCATATCTTACCTAACCACCTCTCACCAATAGTTCTTTGGCCTTCCTCTACCTTTCCTCAGACCCACCATATTTAATCTCTCACACCTCCTCACTGGGCGATCAGTATATCTCCTCATCACATGCTTGAACCACCTAAGCTTCACTTCTCGCATCTTATCCTCGATAGGAGCCACCCCCTACTTTTTCCCGAACATCTATGTTCATGCCTTTATCTCTCCTAATATGCCCATGCATCCACCTCAGTATCCTCATTTCCGCTACTTTTATTTTCTGGACAAGAGATTTCTTGACTGGCCAATACTCTGCCACATACAATATAGTCGGTCTAACCACCACTCTGTAAAACTTACCTCTAATTGCAAGTGGAACATTCTTATCACACAAGACACTGAAAGTCAGTCTCTATTTTATCCACCGCTCCAATACGGTGTGTGGCATCCTTCTCAATCTCTCAGTTACTTTGGATTACTGACCCCAGGTACTTGAAACTTTCACTCTTAGAGATGACTTGTGAATCAAGCCTCACTTCCACGTCAGCTTCCTGAGTTATGTTAATGAATTTGCACTCCTTTTATTCGGTGTTAGTCCTGCTCAACTTGAAGCCTTTGGACTCTAGGGTCTATCTTCAAACCTCCACCCCCGCGTTGAATCCTCCTCGCATCTCGTCAATTAGCATTATGTCATCTGCAAATAATATGTATCATTGCACTTCTCCTTGAATGTGACGTGTCAATATATCCATCGCCTAGGCGAATAAGAATGGACTAAGAGTTGATCCCAAGTACTACCCCATCACGACTGGAAAGTGCCTTGAGTCCCCTCTTACTATCCTAACCCCGGTTTTTGAACCATTATACATATCCTTAATCACCCTTGTGTACGCCACAGGAACATATCTAGCATCCAAGCACCTCCATGTAACTTCCCTTGGGATTTTGTCGCATGTTTTTTCATATCAATGAACACCATATGCAAGTCCATCTTCCTCTCCCTATACTTCTCCACCAATCTCCTTATAAGATGAATAGATTCAGTGGTCGATTATCCTGGCATTAACTCGAACTGGTTCTCGGAGATAGACATACTCCTTCTCACCCTCATCTCCACCATCCTTTCCCAAATTTTCATAATGTAGCTTAACAACTTGATACCTCTATAGTTATTGTAATTTTGGATATCAATCTTATTGTTGTACCTCGAAATCGTCGTACTCCATCTCCATTCCTCTGTCATGTTAGAAGTTCTAAAGATGACATTAAACAACTTAGTTAGCCATTCTAAGCCAACCCTGCCCGCGCTCTTCCAAAATTCATCGGGATCTTGTCCAGCCTAGTTGCTCTACTTTACTCATCTTACGCATAGCCCCTCAACCTTTATACGTCTGTAATACCCAAAATCACGGCGACTCTTAGGGTGCTCTAGTTCGCCCAGCACAATGTTCCTATGCCCCTCCTCATTCAAGAGTTTATGAAAGTATGTTTGTCATCTCCGTCTAATATGTGCCTCTTCCACCTATAAGATTAAAAAAAGTTTTGTATTTTGTCAGTCTTTTCCAAAAAAAAAAAAATTTAAGCGTGAAATTATGAAAATAATATGTCTATATTTACTTTAAAAGTTAATATTTTAATTTTTTTTAGCTCTGGTTACTTTTATATATATCATCATAATAACGAATCGTATCGAAACATGGCTTTAAAATGAGAAAATGGCAATATGGTTGGTCATCCGGTACTCCATATATAAATCTTTAATCTAATTCATTCTCTTTTCTTATCCACTTTATCTTTGAGTTTATGTTGTAACCAACCTTTTTGAAACTCTCTCATCCTTTTTGAAAATCTCTCATCTCTAGTTCTCACTTTCCAATCTTTCCAAAGTAGCGAAGGTACAACGACTCCATTTATCTCTCCCTCTCCTTTCCTTTTTTTTAAGTATTCTGTAAAATGATTATACAAAATTTCTGGCCAATCTTTGTTCTAATGTTATGGAGATTTGTTCTGCTGTTATGGAAATATCCTGACTCCATTCATCTCTCCCACTTCCTTTTCTTTTCTTACTAAAATATTAACTAAAATGGTTATACGAATCTCTATCTAATCTTTGTTCTACTGCTAAGGAAATATCCTACCAAGAAACTCCATATATCTTAAAGTTCTTTGATCTAAAAGCTACTACGTATCTAAAAGTTCTTCGAATCCCCACTTTGAATGTCACGACCCCATTGCCACCATAGGTCGTGATGGTTCGCAAGATGCCGTTAGTCAAGCCGACAATGACTCAGCACATCGATCGATAGTTCATAACACATTTTAAGACATATAATGAAATCAATAAGCGGAATCATTTCGTTTGGAGTAAACTACTGACATTATTTTCAAGGTTTGAACATGATCGAAATATAAATTTGAATGTTATAACGGAAATACAACCGAGAAAAATAGTCTGAATTAACATCTACGAACATATACAACACTACTACAATAACTTTCTGGAATAGGTGATAGACAGAACACAATAAACGAATAGGAAGGGACTCCGTGTGATGAAGATCGTGACATAGAAAGCAGCTCACCACAAAGTCTCCCCAGCACCTATGCCTACGCGCCTGTATGACCAGTAAATGTATCTGTCTCAGTACCTGCACAATTAGTACAGAAGAATAGTATAAGTACGTAAATCAACGTGTATCCTGTAAGTATCTAGTCTAAGCTCGAAGAAGTAATAACGATGTGTCGACATTGACACTTACTAGTGGTTCAATAATTAAAGTATAATAAAAATAGACAGGTATGAAGCATAACAAGTAGCAGCAAAATAAATAAATATGTATAACATGATTGTCCACAGATAAATAAATATGACATCATCAAATACTAAATACCGCCTCAAACAGAATGTATGTAACCAATATCCAATGTAAATGTCAAATATGAGCTAGGATACTCAAATACGCACTGACTCTCTATTGAAATATCACGTACGATTATGCCTAGACGAACAACCCGATCCCATAAGAATGATCTTACAATATCCTGCTGAGGCGAATGACCTGATCCCATAAGAGTGGTGTTACTATAATCTTTGAGAGGTCGTACAACCCGTTCCATAGGTATGTCTCATAATACTGTCGAGGCAAGTAGCCCACTCCCATAAAAGTAATTCTGAGACGATCATCCCGATCCATAAGAATGACGAAACTTTTGACGGGTCATTATCCCAACTCGCGCGTATTCTTACGAGTTAAGAAATTATGAATCTTCCAGACAAATGAGTAAAACACGGGAATGAATCCGTAAGAGGAAGTATAGTTTTTGCGGCTAATCAAGTAGCTTGCCAAGTCTATAAAATAGCAAAGTTCGGTACTCTATGCAAGTCTAGTTTCCGGTTAAAGCATGAATTAATACATTTAAACAAGCAAGATTAACTCAAGTAGCACAATTAAAGTATGGTGTGAATCTAAGTCAGCCCAAACATGTCAAAATCTAACATACACACGGAAGCTCGTAACCTCATACGTGCGTAACTCCCATATCACGTAGCACGTAGCAATTAGAATGCATACGGGGACAGGTTTCCTCTTAGAAGATTAGACAAGAGACTTACCTTGCTCCGAAAATCCGATAATCAGCTCCATACCTCTCTAACACGGCAAACCAATGTCAAACAATCTGAAACTTTCCAGAGAACATGTAAACCAATCAAAACATACTCAAAACCCCGTAATTCAACAATAAGAAACAAATTCTCAACCCTAAATGAAAAGCCAATAAAGTCAACCCCTGGCCCACGTATCCAGATCCCGAAAATTGGTAAAAATAAATATTATTCATAACACCACGAAATCAAATATATAATTTATTCTAAATTCCATGCCTAATTTCATGGTCAAAATCAAAAATATCATTCTAGGTCATCTTCCAAAATCCCACATTTTCCCTCCTCAAATCATAAATTTACAAGTCTAAATTCATACACATTCATGAAATATAATAAAAAATGGGTTAGAAACACTTACTCTCGATAGGTAGGCGCAGAGGTCCTTCAAAATCTCCCCGACATTGGCTCCAATTGATCCCAAATGAAAAATGAAAAGAAATTCCGAAATTCCAACTTATAAGGTTTGCCCAGGAATTACCCTTCCCGAACGCGGCACGTGTCTCGCGTTGGCAAGGATCAACTCTGCTTTTTCCAAAAAATCCTCTTCGCGATCATGATATGAGGCTCGCAAACGTGAACCTGACCAGCCCAGCCTTACACGAACACGACCATGCCTTTGCGAATGCGAAGGACCTCCAATCCCATCTTCTTCTTCGTGAATGGGACTTCCTTGTCTTGAACGCGTAGCACCCATGCCCAACCTTCACGAATGTGGCTCACCCAGCGCGAACGCGAAACACAAACGACCTCCAACCCAAATCCTTCATTGGGAATGCATGTTTCCCATCACGTTCGCAAAGAACAAAACTAGCATCAACAACCAACAACATCAAAACACTCCGACATGGTCCGAAACCACCCTGAAATACACCCGAGGCCCCGGGGACCCCCGTCCAATCATACAAACCAATCCCAATACCTTATCCAAACTTATCTGAGGGATAAAAATTCCACAAATAACATCAAAAGCAAGAATCGACGATCAAAATCCTTCTCTTAACTTTCAAACCTTCAAAGTTCGTCGAACGCGTCCGAACCACACTTGCCATTCCGGATTATGGCCAAACTTCACACATAAGTTCCAATCAACTAAGTGAACCTATCCAAGGTCTCGGAACACCACCTGGAGTCCAATAATGCCAAAGTCCACTCCAGGTCAAGCTTAGCAAATTCAAAACCTTCAAAATGACTTTCAATAGTAACCGCTGAATCACTCCCGAACCATCCGATACTCAACCCGAACATACGCCTAAGTCTGAAATCACCTTACAATCCTATAGAAACCTTCAAATCCCAATTCCTAGGTCATTTAATCAAAAGTCAAACCTCTGTCAACTCTTCCGACTTAACGTTTCAAAATTGAGAATCACTCTTCAAAATTAATCCCAAACTTCTCGAACATCGAAACCAACTATTCACATAATTCATAATGCATCATACGAAGCTACTCAAAACCATAAACCGCTGAACGGAAATGCTAAAGTTCAAATGATCGGTCGGGTCATTACATTCTCGCCCACTTAAATATATGTTCGTCCTCGAAGTACCACGAGTTGTTCCCAAGCCGTCAAATAACTGTATAAGCTCCTCATACACACACACACACACACTTGCCATCTTAATCCATATAAGTCTGTTAACAACCCTCTAACTGAAGATCCTTCCTACGACCTTAGCCCACAAGCCTTAGAACCAAATTCCAACATTCAAAATTTCCTATAAGATCTGATTCTTGTATGCCTACACTGTATCAATTCCCACAAGCTATCTCAAGTCAAAAATATATCCCAATATGTAACCACACGATGTGACCCATAACTCATATACACATAACCATATTATCTGCTCGTAATAGCTGCTCCTTAGTGAACATGGTAACGATAACATACCCTTTATTACATAGAATCATGTGCCAAACCTTTGCAACACTTCAAATGATGAAAGTAACGTGTAAAAACTCATAACCACCCATTAGAATAACAAGACATGCAGTTCTCTCGTCCGATCCTAAAAAGTCAACCCCATGCCCACATGTACGGATCCCGAAGTTTTTTGAAGATAAATGTTACCCATAGCACCACAAACATAAATATATAATTTAATCTAAATTCCATTCCTAATTTCGTGGTCAAAACTCAAAAAAATCATTCTAGGTCATCTTCCAAAATCCCACATTTTCCCTGCTCAAATCATAAATTTACAAGTCTAAATTCATACACATTCATGAAATATAATCAAAAGTGTCTTAGAAACAGTTACTATCAATAGGTAGGTGCAGAGGTCCTTAAAAATCTCCCGAAATTCCAACTTATATGGTCTGCCCAAGCATTACCTTTCGTGAACGCGGCATGTGTCTCTCGTTGGCAAGGATCAAATCTGCTTCTGCAAAAAAATTACCTTTGCGATCACGATATGAGGCTCATAAACGCGATGCCTTACCAGCCCAGCCTTACGCGAACACGACCATGCCTTTGCGAATGTGAAAGACCTTCAATTCCAGCTTCTTCTTTGTGAATGCGACTTCCTTGTTGCGAACGCGTAGCACTTGTGCCCAAACTTCGTGAATGCGACTCACCCAGCGCGAACGCGAAGCATAAACAACCTCCGACCCAAATCTTTCATTGCAAACGTGTGCTTCCCACCGCATACGCAAAGAACAAAACTAGTACCAACAACCAACGACATCAAAACACTCCGACATGGTCCGAAACCACCCTGAAATACACCCCAGGTCCCTGGGACCCCCGTCTAATCATACAAACAAGTTCCAAAACCTTATCCAAACTTATCTAAGGTCTCAAAATGCTATGAATAACATCAAAAGAGTGAATCGACAATCAAAATCCTTCTCTTAACTTTCAAACCTTCAAACTTTGCCGAACAAGTCCGAATCACACTTAGCCATTCTGGATTATGACCAAACTTCACACACAAGTTCCAATCAACTAAATGAACCTATCCAAGGTCCCGAAATACTACCTGGTGTCCAATAATTCCAAAGTCCACTCCAGGTCAAACTTAGCAAATTCAAAACCTTCACAATACAAACTTTCAATAATAAACGTTGAATCGCTCCCGAACCATCCGATACTCAACCCGAATATACTCCCAAGTTCGAAATCACCATACAAGCCTATAGGAACCTTTAAATCCCAGTTCTGAGGTCATTTACTCAAAATTCAAACATTTGTCAACTCTTCCAACTTAACGCTTCAAAATTGAGAATCACTTTTCAAAATCAATCCCAAACTTCTTGAACATCGAAACCAACAATACACACAATTCATAATGCATCATATGAAGCTACTCAAAGTCTTAAACCGCCGAATGGAAATTCTAGTGTTCAAAACGATCGGTCGGGTCATTACATTTTCCCCCACTTAAATATATATTCATCCTCAATCGTACCACGAGTCGTTCCCAAGCCGTCAAATAACTATATAAGCTCCTCATACACATACACGTGCCATCTTAGTCCATATAAGTCTGTCAACAAACCTCCGACTGAAGATCCTTCCTACGACCTTAGCCCACAAGCCTTAGAACCAAATTCAAACATTAGAATTTCCTATAAGATTGATTCTTGCATGCCTACACTGTATCAATTCCCACAAGCTACCTCAAGTCATAAATATAACCCAAGATGTAACCACAGGATGTGTCCCATAACTCATCCAGATCTGACTGCATTAATTCTAGGCTCAATGAACTCGTCTCACCAGTACAAGCTGCTCGATCGATAAGCCACATTAAATACCATCTAGATTCTTATACGACACGATCCGTGTGCCGAACAAGCCACAAACTCGAATATGACCAATAAGGAAAGGAAACCCAAGTACTAGAACTATCCAACATGCATAACAGATATAACAACCAAATAAAATGCTATGAATCTACCACACAGAGGAGAAGCAAAACACACAAAATTAGTACAAGAAATTGTATCCAATATCTCAATGTTGCAATGTGCAACCTGATTCACATATGATAGTATTTCAGCGTGCAAACCCGATCCAAACATAATACCCTTGGCGGCGTGCCACCCAATCCACATAGGAATATCCATTGAGCCAAAATGCTCATACTCACGAGACACACGTATATCAACAAAAAGTATGCCAAATGCACAAACATAACCCTAGGGAGACGGATAACATTATATGCTACAGAAAAGGCCAAGCACGACTAGTGTGCAATAAGTAAATCAATATCCCGGGAGCCATCTCGCTCATGTATTTTCACAAAGCCTGCACAAGACCACAACATGTGTGTGAATAATCAAGTAGCCTTACAACCCATCATGGATAAGAGAGTAGTGCATGAAATAGATCATGGCCTGAATAACATCCATCTTACCCGATGACACATCTATAGACAACTAACACACTGAATATACAAATCCAATCCAGTATAGAATACACATTCTCATTGGGCCTACCAATGGGCCTCCAAATCGATTCGGATCATTCCCAAGGGTCAATAGTAGGGCTGCTTATCGGGCGGATTGTGAGATTATTTACTCTTAACAGTTTGGCTTATCGGTTATCGGCTTTTAAATGTATTAATCCGCTAGCCACCCGATAAGATGTCGGGCGAATTGGTATCAATTTAGCTCTTATCGGGCGGTTATCAGGAGGTTTATCGGCCTAATTCAATCAAAATAAAATAAAATTTTATCTCTGTATGTTTAAATAGGTGGTCGACGTACTAAGAGGGATGAAGCAGAAGAGACACCGTGATGGGTAAATCATCTGTCTAGAATCTTATTTATGTTTATGCGCATTGGCCTTAGTCCATGTGAAAGATTTCCAATTGCCCGTTGTTAAGACAAATGTTCGTCATGCTTAGAATACTAGGATGCCTTAAAACCCAGGCAAAGTTGATGAAGCAGTGGTGTAACTGGTGTTGATCTTGTTTCAGACAACATATTCTGTCTTTTGTCACAGTTAGATGACTCCTTTTATTTGGCTTTCTTTTATTCTAATTCACTTTGATAGAGTATTGGAGGAAGAAGGGTTTTTGATTATTTAATATATGTATGGATAAAAATAAATTTTATATATATATATATATATATATATATATATATTCTTAACGGGTTAACGGATTATTCGTTAAGAAAATTGATAATCCGCCCCCAAACCGATAAGCCGTTAATAAAAAAAATTCAATCCGTTCCCCGTTTGTTAAATCGTTAACCCGATATCAATAAGCCATTAAGCTTCGGTTTCGGTTCGGTTTTGAACACCCCTAGTCAATAGCCTTCGAAAATCCACAGTGACCCTATCCATGACATATAAAATCAGCTTTCAAATTCTGAACACACTTTCACAGTTCACAACTAGAGGAATACTCCGTCTCTCAAAAATAAAATCGCCAAACAACGAGAGTACCAGAATCCATATACCTGATCTCTAACTCTCTCACTTAAATGATTGATACATTACGTATAAAAAACCACCTCAGGAGGAACACTCGCAAACAATCTTCCTCACCAAGTAGCAAAACCTGAACTTCAATGGCCACCAACCACGCGATTCTTGTAGTAGCTTGACATCTGCAACCCATACACAATGCACCTCCCAGACAACACGCCCTTCTCAGGCGATACAAAATAGTGCTAGCCTTCTCTTATATATTTGAAATCTCTCACGCCATCTAGAACTCATGACCTACCTTCCAAAACTGAACTGCAACCTTGCATGTTCGATCCCAACCTCATGTGACTCACCGCACTTATCATGATATCCTATGGAAATATGCGAATCCTGTTATTAATTCTGAATCACATGTAGGTTGAACACTCTGACAACCATTAACTCTCCACTTACTCAATTCAGGAGAAGATCACAAACATGCAATAACTTTCCATACCCGTAGAATACGCCAACCTTAAGTCATGGTCAAAGTCATCGTAACCTCTTTGGGACTTGTTTGCATATAACTAAGCCATCAGAACTGAATCCCTCTAAATCAACCAAGTCAAGCAGAATGTCAAACCTGTAAGTATTGCCACAAAACACCTGTATAGCCGTATAATGCCGAAGGAACCGATCATTTTACCCATGCTGATCCAAGCCATTGCTAAACAGGCCCAACCCCTTCAAGCGCCTCTTGACTTAATAACACTTCTGTTTCCCAGCACACCATGGATCTCAATGAATACTCACCCCGAGTGACCCTAACACATGACCACGTTGTATTGTTACCCATAAGCCATTTTATTCCATCTTATGCACTCAATAGTACCTCAATAATACGCCTGTTCTAAAGAGACCTTCTATAAATTCGAAGGTGTTTTCTTCCTTCCCTCTAACACTACATCGCAGAATCAATATTTATGCGAAAATACTTCAAGTCTCTCCCACAATCCATTGCAAATCTCAATCCTTAGCCACAAATTGCACCCAAAAATCCTTAGGTATCGCACCTCAAATCTTGAATCCCACCAGAACTATCCTTGAGAGTCGCCCACTCTGACCTAATCCCGAACACATAACCAAAAAAACCAAATGACTAGTGCTCCATTAGTACATGAATACTCCAAAAGAAGCAACCGAATGAATCCTTTCCCTTGTACATCAGCCCCGATGCGGAAAGGAGTAAAGAAAGAAGAGTTGAAGACGACTTAACAATAAGAGAGAACCCCCTCATCTCGTGGCTATGAACATCTATGTAGATGGGATTGGATTCATAGTGCCAGTTAGGGGTAGGTATAAACCTTCATTCATCTTCTTCGATCTTCCTTGGAATATCCATCATCTTGATCGCATCCACAAAGGAATGTCAAATCTGAGCCATTCCACAACCTTCATACATCAATATGGTGAAATGTAACGCATATCCATCAAATTCCTTTCTTGAGTTACCCTTAATGCCCTCTTCCTCAAGTCATAACTAAACCACAAACGTACTAAAAACTGAAAACTACAAAAACACATGATCATGTGGCCCAACTGTGTAGGCTCCCTCACTTGGCTTTAGCCACGATTACAAAACCAGACAACTCACAATGACTGCTCCTCCTTAGCTACCCGATCTTATGTTGTTACTCTGATAAATTTCTCATAAACTCGTGCTACACCAGCCATAACACATCCCAAATTATCAGCCCCAAATACACACTCAACCTCATGACATACACGCCATCTTCCTCAAGCGATCCAGACCCATCATGTAGTACATGCTTCTTGTTGGGTAGAAGGTAAAACTCTTCATAAGAAACCATGCAACCCCTCATCTTCTCACAGGAGATAACCCACATGTATAACCTCATATTGACATCTTCCAACGATTTTGACATGGATCAATAAATCCTCCTGAGTCCACACTCATCCACCAGCGGTAAAAATTTATTTGTTACATCAACATCAATTGAAAGGCCAACAACAGTCCAAACCTCGAGACTATATTGCACCTTGAAATGATAGTCAAGCATTCACATTCCCCATGTGTATACGGTGAAATCGGAGAGTCCAATTTTCCGTCATTATGGTGCCTCGTAAACATATTTCACAAGGTTAGAGACTAGGGTCGAGGTTCACCCTTGAGGGATATCGGCGCTCGACCTCGGGGCGATGCAGAACAACGACTATAATGGAAAAATGGGGAGTTCCCGACGCGCATAACTAGGGCTGACATAGTCTAGTGAGCTAAAATCAGACCCTCATCATGACTTCAACTAGCTGTCCCATCTCCATATCTTTGTAATAAATGCGTTTGTACTATGTGGGGATTCCCTCTACTATATAAAGGGGATCCTTGTCATTTTATAAGGAACTGTTGCTCAATACTAAATACACAAGAATATTCTCTCTGCTCCCTAACACATTCTCTTGAGTTCATTACTCCATTTATTGCTTACATGCATTGTGTTCTATTTATTGTTCATCATTTATTGCTTATTATTGGCCATAAAGATCCGTCATTGATTTTATTCTAACTGTTAGTCGCCCATCGATTACCCCCGATAGCTCTCAGCCGAGCTCTAGAATCGACCCCGAGGCCCTCAAATAAGCAAGCTCGAGGACCCGACTATTAATCATTCAGTTTCGTTATCACCTTGTTCTCCACCTCCTATCTTATTTCTAAGTCTTTCACATAGCATCAACTGCTTAACAACTATCATAAAACTAGATCACGTATTTTTATAATCCCACAATCAAATTTAATTGTTATTACCATTTTCATCGTAAACAGTTTGGCGCCCATCGTGGGGCTAAAAATAATAGTGATTATTTTCTTGCTGGTTTAACCACGTAACACAAGTTATCTTTCACACTTTTTCTTGTCCAAGATCTTTGATTTCAGTTCAAAATGTCTAACTCAGTAAACGCACGTGAAAACATCAACCTTGAAGACCATGAAGAAAATGGTGTTGAAGTCCCAGGTGTTGGTGTATCACCGCAAAACCCTGAGAGTACGTCGGAACCAATTCCCGAGTTTACGACCTCATACAACACCCAACACGGAAATGACGATCCTCACATTAGCAAGGGAGCACGCTGAGTGATTCAGCAAGAAATCCAAAAAAATCCAACACGGGCTGAGAGAGAGATTCCTCAGCATGTCGTTCATATGATCATCGGGGGGACCGACATTCCCCGAGGACCTGTGATCAAACGGATAAAAATATCCGCTGCAATAGAAGGGCCGATCCGAGACCGCATGACCGAAGACACCTTTGCATTCAGCGAGGAAGATTTCGGGACCTTAACACAGCCACACAACGACGCACTGGTCGTGGATACATAGCATGAGGGCAGTGACATCAACTCTACACCAGATGATGAAGTTCCCAACAAAGGATGGTATAACAACCATATATGGAGAAAATCATGCGGAAAAAGAAATGTTCGCGGTTTACCAGGAGGTATCGAATCCTCTACGCTATACCCCGGATGAGTCTGGGAGCGTACAAACACCCGAAGATGATGATGAATATTTTCTCGCTCCTCGGGCTTTCGTTGCCCCCGGAAGCAACGAAATCGAGAATTGAAGAGCTGGAGCAGGCTGTTTTGATCGAGCATCTCCCTGATCAAAAGGTATACCTGGGAACGGGATTAACCCCCAAACTCAGGAAAAAACTCATTCAATTCCTTATTAATAACATCGATTGTTTCGCTTGGTCCCACCTAGATATGACAGGTATCCCGCCGGAAATAACCACCCACCGGTTGAGTGTCGACCCCAGGTTTAAACCAGTGAAGCAAAAAAGAAGAACCCAGCCCGAAATAAAACACGCATTCTTCAAGGACGAGGTAACGAAACTCCTCAAAATAGGGTCTATTAGAGAGGTAAAGTACCCCGAATAGCTAGCCAACGTAGTAGTAGTGCCCAAAAAGGGAAATAAGTTAAGAATGTGTGTATATTATAAATACTTGAATAAGGCATGGCCCAAGGATTCATTCCCATTCCCCAACATCGACCGCCTGATCGATGCCATGGCCGGCCACGAGACCCTCACCTTTCTTGATGCCTACTCGGGGTATAATCAAATTCAGATGAACCCTGAGGACATGGAAAAGACTTCGTTCATCACAAAGTATAGTACCTATTGTTACAATGTAATGCCATTCGGGCTGAAAAATGCAGGGGCCACATACCAACGTCTAGTTAATAAAATGTTCGAGCATCAAATAGGAAAATCCATGGAAGTTTATATTGATGACATGCTAGTTAAGTCCCTGCGCGCAAAGGACCATTTGACTCATTTGCAGGAAACATTCGACATCCTCAGAAGTTACAACATGAAGCTTAATCTCGAGAAATGTGCCTTCGGAGTGGGTTCGGGAAAATTCTTAGGATTCTTGGTGTCGAACAGGGGGATCGAGATCAACCCCGATAAAATCAAGGCCATCGAAGAAATCACGATGGTAAATAATGTAAAAGCATTATAATGGCTGACTGGACGGATAACGGCTCTAGGTAGGTTTATATCGAGGTCATCGGACGGAAGCCATCATTTCTTCTCTTTACTCAAAAAGAAAAACAACTTTGAATGGACTCCAGAACGCCAACACGCCTTGGAAGAATTGAAGCGATATTTGACCAGCCCGCCTTTGCTCCACACGCAAAAAGAGGATGAAACGCTGTATTTATACCTGGTCATATCTGAGATAGTGGTAAGCGGTGTGCTGGTTCGAGAAGAGCAAGGTACGCAATTCCCTGTCTATTATGTAAGTCGGACCCTGCGGGATGCCGAGACCAGGTATCCGCACCTGGAAAAATTAGCTCTCGCGCTAATAAGCGCATCATGAAAATTGAAGCCTTATTTTTAGTGCCACCATATTTGCATTTTAACAACGTGCCCTCCCCGTAGCATATTGCACAAGCCTGAATTATTGGGCCCATTGGCCAAATAGGCCATCGAACTCGGGGGATATGATACCGAGTATCAACCCCGAACGGCCATCAAGTCCCAAATTCTGGCAGACTTCGTGGCCGACTTCTCGCCCTCCCTCGTGCCCGAGGTAGAAAAGGAACTCTTACTAAAAGCGGGCACATCTTCCGGGGTGTGGACCCTGTTCACCGACGGTGCCTCGAACGTTAGAGGATCCGGACTCGGTATAGTCCTGAAGCCACCCACACGCGGCATGATCAGGCAATCTATAAAAACTGCAAGGTTGACTAACAACGAAGCCAAGTATGAGGCTATGATTGCAGGTTTGGAATTGGCCAAAATCCTGGGAGCTCAGATCGTCGAGGCAAAATGCGATTCACTCCTGGTAATAAATCAGGTAAATGGGAGCTTTGAGGTCCAAGAAGACAGGATGCAAAGATACTTGGACAAAATCCAAATCACATTGCGCGATTTCAAAGAATGGACCCTGGTCCATATACCCCGAGAGCAGAACAGCGAGGCTGATGCCCTCGCTAACCTGGGATCATCCGTCGAAGAGGACGACCAACTCCCAGGGGCTGTTGTTCAGCTATCCAAATCAGTGGTCGAGGAAGGTCATGCCGAGATTAACTTCACCATCCTGACATGGGACTGGAGAAATAAATATATTGACTATCTGAAAGATGGGAAACTACCCACGGATCCGAAAGAATCGAGGGCCCTGCGTACCAAAGCATCCCGATTCTCACTCGATGAAAGCGGAACTCTTTACAGGAGAACCTTTGATGGCTCTCTAGCCGTATGCCTAGGGCCAGGAGATACCGATTATGTGCTCCGGGAGATCCACGAGGGGACCTACAGAAATCATTCCGGTGCCGATTCCTTAATTCGAAAAATAATCAGGGCAGGCTACTATTGGGACAACATGGAAAAAGACACTAAGGAATTTTTCCGAAAGTGTGACAAATGCCAGAGATTCGCCCCTATGATTCACCAACCCGGCGAATAACTGCATTCGGTCTTGTAGCCATGGCTGTTCATGAAATGGGGAATGGACATCGTCGGACCCCTACCAGCGGCACCAGGTAAAGCTAAATTTATTGTGTTTATGACTGACTATTTTTTAAAATGGGTGGAAGCGCAGGCCTTCGAAAAAATAAGAGAAAAAGAAGTCATTCATTTCATCTGGGAGCACGTCATGTGTTGATTCGGGATTCTTTCCGAGATAACATGCGATAATGGGAGGCAGTTCATCTGAAGCAAAGTAACACAGTTCCTCGAGGATCACAAAATCAAAAGAATCCTGTCGACACCCTACCACCCGTGTGCAAACGGCCAAGCCGAGTCCACAAACAAAACCATCATCCAAAACTTAAAAGAGAACCTGGAAAGCGCTAAGGGAAGATGGAGAGAAATATTTCCCGAAGTACTATAGGCGTACCGAACAACTCCAAAATCGAGCATAGAGGAAACACCTTTCTCCCTAGTGCATGGTGCCGAGGCTTTGATACCAGTGGAGGTCGGGGAACCAAATGCCAGATTCCGACACGCCACTGAGCGCTCGAACAACGAGTCCATGACTATGGCCCTCAAACTATTGGATGAAAAGCAAGAAGCCTCAATGATCCGAATAGCCGCCCAAAAGCAAAGAATCAAAAGGTACTATAACAGAAGGACAAACCTCCGACATCTCGGAGTTGGGGATTTGGTCCTAAGAAAAGTAACCCTCAACACCCGTAACCTAGTGAAGGAAAGCTAAGCCAAAATTGGGAAGGACCGTACCATGTCCTCGGAGTAATCGAAAAAGGGTCCTACAAGCTTGGTACCATGGAAGGCGAACAACTTCCAAGCAACTGGAATATATCAATGCTGAAACGATACTACTGCTAGGGTGTCCGATGGAAAATTCTTAAACACCGTCGAGCATGCGTTGCACTCTTTTCCTTCGACCGAATTTTGTCCCTAGAAGGGTTTTACCGGCAAGGTTTTTAACGAGGCAACACCTACATGCAACCTAAGAAGGGATCAACAAAGTATTCAAGACTTCTTTCCAATCAGCCTCGAATACTGGGGGGGTATCCCCCCGAAGGGTCACCTACTCGGGAAACCCAAGATACGCCAAATGGGGTCTCGATAGGAAAATGATGTACCGGGCCAAACGGTCGAACGAACCGTGTCCGTATAAAATAGCCAAGCCCCTGGCTGCGAAAACATGTATACTTGTTCCAAGTAATCGAAGAATACTTTCCATCAAAGCATTTCACGCTTCAAAAGAAACTAGACATTTATAAAAGTGGCTCCTCTGTAAAAAACGTCTCGAATACTCGGGGACGGGCGTCAAAAGCTCAAGGCCACATGACCTCCGGGTCGAAAGCCCCGAAATCGTAAAGCCCTCAATGAGGCGATACCAAATAAGACAAGTGATGGCTCCCGAGCCGAGAGATCCTCGTTGACTCGGGGACTGCCTGAATGACCTTCGGGTCGGAGATCCAAAATCATAAGCCCTCAACGAGGCAAAATCAAAGTCACAAAATGGCTCCAAAGCTATAAGCGCCCCCAACACTCGGGGACTGGCGTCAAAATCTCAAAAACCGCATGGCCTCCGGTTCGGAAACTCCAAAATCGTAAGCCCTGAATGAGGCAATATCAAGTTTACAAGTGATGGCTCCCGAACCAAGGTACCCTCAATGACTCGGGGACTGTCGCCAATTGCCATTTACCAAAAAACCCGAGGCCATAAGACACCAAGCTGGTAGTCTCGGTCTCGTAAGACCCGCATAAGGCAACTACGATATCTGTAAGACCTCAAGCAAGGCATGAACCACACTTGTACCAAGTAACAATATCTGTAAGACCTCAAGCAAGGCATGAACCATACTTGTAACAAGTATCCATACTGTAAGACCTCAAAGGCATGTAAAACTTGTAAGACCTTACTAAAGGCATAGACCCGATCTCAAAGTTAAGGCTATATATCGAACTTGTAAGACCCCTAAAAGGCATACCCTCGATATAGACGCCGAAACTACTTCAGTAGGGACTGAAAATGGCTCCGGCAAACACAAATGACTACGGTCACAAGGCTTTACAAGCCAAACTAACGCGACTCGGGGACGCCCGACCGTCGCTATAAAATCACAGGCCTTCAATTACTTCGAATCTACTTCGAAGAGAACCGGTTAAACAGGCTACCCTCGACATAGGTAACAGAGCTTCGACCATGTCAGCTCCAAATTACAGGCTTCAAGATACTCAGCCTCCGAGCCAAACCTCCCGAGGTGCTCGATCATCGATACAACGACTCGCAATCGAGGTTTTTATCAAAGAGTCGAAGAATCAGGCAAACACAATCTCAAATATCCTTAACGAGGGAAAAATAAAGCCTATATTAGAGGTCACATCGACCCAAAGCATAAGAGCCGTTGTCTCCAGCTCACATAAAAGGTCATATCGACCCAAAGCGTAAGAGCCATTGTTGCCAGCCATACAAAAGGTCGCATCGACCCGACGCGTAAGAGCCTAAGGGCCAGCTTGAAATTTAAAAACTTGAGGGGTGAATGAGCTCGAGTCGAAACCTGGCTCGGAGACTGAACCCAAAACAGTTAACTAAAAATGCTTGAGAGCAAAGCATAAGAGCTTAAACGCCAACTTATACTAAAAGGGCGTACCAACCCAATGCGCAAGAGCCACTACCGCCAGCGCTAAAATCAAAGGGCTTACCGACCCGATGCGTAAGAGCCACTACCGCCAGCGCTAAAATCAAAGGGCGTACCGACCCGATGCGTAAGAGCCAGTACCGCCAACACTAAAATCAAAGTTCGTACCAACCAGATGCACGAGAGCTAGGTCTAACCTGAGAACGCTTAGGGACTGACCTTCGACCATTAAGAGCCGCTCGGCTGCAGCAAAAATCCAAGGGTATAATCCAAGATGTGAAATCTCGAATCGACTGTCAAAAACATCATATATTATTTCCAAATAACAAAGGGGGTAAGAAGGAATAGGAAACAAAAAGCCTTTTATACATATTGCTCGCAAAGGCATGTTTACAAGGCCTACAAAAACCCTTATAAAGAAGAAACCAAACAAAACCCTAATCTGTCATCAGTCCTACATCTTCGATGGCTCCGCCGGGTGTTGCACCTCAATGATTCCGGCTAAAATTTTGGGTCCTTCATCGGCCTCTTCCCCTCTAGGGGCTCCACCTTCATTCTCATCAGCTCCTGAGCCATTGCCCGACGCGCCTCCGAAAGCAGACAAGACAACACCTTTCTTTTCTAGGGTCCTCACCCTCTCGAGATCGGCAGACAAGTTGATACCTCCCGTGTGTATATCCCCAAGAGTCTGCCTTCGAGAATCCAACCGAGCACGCTCCACAACTCGAGTCAATTTTAGCTCGCCTCCTCAGGCGCTCTCCCGGCTTGAGCGTTTATCGCAATGGCATCCTCTCTATGCAAAGTTATAAGCGCCTTGATTTCAGTTTTGATCTCGGATAATGCAGCTACTAACTTGAAATGGAGACCCCTATACCTGTTACTGTCCGACCTCGCGTCACAAAGCTGACGCCCAACTAAGGCCACCTTTTCCTGGAGGGCATCCCTCTCAAAAATTATCTCTCCTACACGCCTTTTGAGTTCGGAGACTTAGGAGTCTCTTAGTTCGGAGCTACTCCCTCAGAAAGGCACCTTCCTTCTCAAACTGCACGAATCAGATCCAAGATGTTACAACACTAGGACCTGGCAAACATTCAGATAGTAGCAAACGGGAACTAGGTAACCTGTTCAACAAGATGAGCCTTCTCGCGCTCATGACGGGTCACCTCAACCTGAAACTGGGCAAAAGTCTGACTATAAAGCACCTTGGCCTAATGCCATGAAAAGAACAAGTTAGAAAGACGAGTTAGAACGACAGAGGTCAGAATGACAGGCAGGATTTACAAAAACTACCTGCTCACAAAGCCTGCTCATCTCGCCGAAGACGAGTGGAGCATCGATCTCGGGAATTCCCTTGAAAATGGTTGAAGGTCTTTCGAGCGTACCTCTGCCTCTGATAGGCACCCCCGCATCGGAAGATTCTTCATTTGGGACATCTTTCTTTCGCTTAGGGGTTAAGGTCGCTCCCTGAGGGGAATCACTCATGGCAACGGCACCAGCAGGGTGAACCGGGACTATCTCCTGTCCATTAGAGGCTCTAGAGCTGGGCTCCTCCGAACTGCCTACCGAATGCGTCCCAGCTTGAGGGGTACTTTGGCCGCCAGCTGGCTCGGGGACATCACCTGATACTCCCTCAGTGGCCTCTCCATCTCGAAGTTGGACCACGACGACGTCAAGCTCCAGCTCGGGAACCACCATCTCAACGGCCTAAGGATTAGTCAAGTTTTCCCCGTCCCTCGGGCGTTGTCGAGAAATTTGATGATAGGCTATAATTATGTATTTTAATCGCTTATTACACTCTAATTTACTGCACTTTAGTTGAGTTATGCGCTTTAATCGCTAGTATTTTGTACTAATTGTGTGTTTTATGCCTTGTAGGTGTGATTCCGAGCTATATAGATGTTATGGAATGAATTTAAGTGATTTGAAGCTTTGAAGTCTGAGTAAAAGCTCAAGGAACTAAGCCGGGATCGTGTTCGGGGTCAAATTTGATAGTTGAGAACAAACGAAGACTCGATGAGGCATATTGCGCACTGTCTATTAAAATGCACATAACCTTTTGCTCAGAACTCCATTTGGGCTCCTCAATATATGGTTGGAAAGCTAACTCAAAGGGCTACAACTTTCATGTTTTACGTTTTTCTAAATTCCAAACGGAACAGGGTGACAAACCGCGGTTACGGTAGGACCGCGGCAGAGCAGAGCTGCAGATTCAGAAGGCCATTCTGGCCGCGGTCCTGGCGTAACCGCGGTGGGACCGCGGCAGGAAACGTAAATTTCAGGGACTAAAGTGCAAAATATGGGATTTTAAACCCAAAACCCTATATTAAACGGGGGAGGCCGGCCAAGAGCGAAGGAGAATGATTTTTGGAAGTGAAAAACATCAGAAGGAAGGGCAAGAGGCAAGGAGGATCATTGGGCATCAATCTTTAATCTTCTTCTTTGTTCTTTTACCTTTGAATATGAATTCTTTTGTGATTTTTGTTATTTTATGAGTAGCTAACTTTTCTAATCTAAGGTTTTGGTGAAACCCGTTGGGGATTAATTGGTTGTTATAAGTAATATAGATTTGAATTAGTTTAATCTCTATTTGTTCAACTATGTTTTGATTGTGGTTAATTGAAAGGATTCTCAATTAGCCCTTCCTATTTACTATGTATCTTCTTGAGAGAGAGTGCATATTTAGGTAGTTGTTTGAACAACATCACTCCCGGAGTATAGGCGAGAGTCATAACCGAGGGTTTAGAGGTTGGATTAGAGTTAACGATACCTCGGGTGCGATCTAAGTGAACTGTAATGCGAATCTATCTAGCTTAGCTTGAGAGAGTGCGTCTAGTAAATTATCATAATTGCTTGAGAGAGATTTATGATAGCTAGAGAGTTCATGATTGATAGAGGAAACTAAGTCAACGCTATAAGCAACATACAACCAAGGAAATCAACAACGGGGGAAACCATTACCTTGGACATTTATTCTAATTGTTTTACAATTCAAGCATAGTTAGTTTTCAGCTGTTTATTTATTTTCAATCTTGTCTTCTTGGTGATATTAAACAGATACAACTAAGCCTTAGTTCTCTGTGGGATTCGACTCCGGACTTTTAGATCAGATTATATTTGCAGCGACCGCTTATCCTTTTTAGGACTAGAGTTGGCGTGATCAAATTTTGGCGCCGTTGCCGGGGAACTAACGGTGTAGTTGTAGCTGTATATATTGCTAGGGTTCAAGTTTGAACTTTTAGTTTGTTTAATTTTTTTTTGTATTTTTTTATAACTGTTGATTTGAGAAACATGGCATCTTGGAATTATGGGAATTTAGGTGTAGATAATTCTACTATTGATCTCCATACATATTGTGAAGGAAACCACCCGTGGCAAAATTTTCAAAACGTTCCTAAGAGCGAGTTATGTGCACCAACTCAATGTTATTTGTGGAATGTGTGTGATGTGTGTGGTGGTAAAAATGGTCACCTTTATGGTTGTGCTTATATTTCTTATTTTCCCCCAACCCCTTACTATGATGGTTCTACCTTTTCTTGTGAAGATAAAAGGAACAAAGAACCTGGGAATGCGGACCTGAAGAAGATCAAGGATATGCTAAAGTGTCTTCTGGAACAAAACAGTGAGAAACAATTGCACATAGAAAGGCAAGAGGCAACTATTCGCAAGTTGGAGGCTCAATTGAGTCAAGTGGTTGGAGCTTTTAATGCTCAACAAGCCAATATTGAGGATAGTAGCCAAGAAGAGCATGAATTTGAGGTGTTAATTGGGGAGGTTAGAGTAGAACATCAACAACCTAGCCAACCATAATTTGAGGATGTCAATGTTGAAGAAGTGAGACTAGAGCCAGCCAAGGACTTTGAGGATATAAATTTTGTTGACTCTAGTATCACTGATGTTGAGAGTCCTGAAGTTCATGTGTTTGAGTGCATTGGTCCACACTCCAAGCATTTTTTCACATTATGTTTGGATGATGATATGGAAATAGAGTCATCTGAA
Organism: Nicotiana attenuata; assembly: GCF_001879085.1. NCBI lineage: Eukaryota > Viridiplantae > Streptophyta > Magnoliopsida > Solanales > Solanaceae > Nicotiana > Nicotiana attenuata. Next base: position 181,008 of record NW_017670358.1, read on the forward strand.
CCAATCAAAGAGTCAAGGAATGAGGAACAAGGTGCATATATTCTAGAATTCTTCTTGCCAGAAAGTCAGGATTACATACCTCATACAAAGGCCAAGGAATGCAGAATACTACATTATTTCCTTGGGCCAGTTAGATTCGTTCCACCGCCCCATGACCATAATCATAAGCTTGAATCAAAACTTGGGGTTCAATTCATAAGCTCGAGGTGGAGGCAAAAAGTGATTCGCGTCGTGTCGCGACGTTAAATCAAGCGCTTGTTGGGAGGCAACCCAGCTTTATTGCTTTCTTTTATTTTTTTTTTTATTTTTTTTATTGTATGATTCTTGTAGTGTCGATTTTTTATTTTCTAGGAGCATGGAAAGCAAAGGTATTGGAAGAATGCAACAGCAAACCAATTGGTTGGAACTAAGTGTGAGGTACCCGCATGAAGGACCAAGCTGGGGAGAAGTCTGAGTACCCCATGAACTGCTAGTGCTTCGGCCTTTGGCCTACCAGGGAGTCTCTTTTACCCTTTTATTAGTTATGGTGTGCATTGGGGACAATGCACAATTTTAAGTGTGGGGTGATGAGATTGTCTGGGTGACTTTTCATACTACTTTAGCAGTATTAGTTTAATTAAATAGTTTTTTTTAAAGATTGGACTTTTCCCGACAATGGATCTATTAGACAATTTTCTTGAGGGATTTAAGTCTAAAAAAAACAAGATTTTTTTTGTAGATAGTGTAATAATTCCCCCTTGATTTTTCTTTGTGCCACCGTTCTTTTCCAAGGGTTTTATTTGAACCAGGTGTAGTTAGTTTTTTTTTTGGGAGTAGGAGCCATTGTGTTTTGTTTTGAATTGAAGCAATATCTCTTGACTTTGTTATGCCTTGAGAATAGTGAGTACTTTGGCTGTGACGCTTAGGCTCAGTTTTTGACTCTTGCATAAGTACCTTAAATTGTATGATTTTAAATTTGCTTAACTACTTTGACTAGAGTGTCTTGATGAATCCAATCCTGAGTGAGTTATGTGCCATGTGTGTGCGAGGTTTGGTGTTATTCTATGCATTGCATTTGATGCCTAGAACTTGCCCCATGTGTTTGCAAAGCGAAATAGTAGTGTTGTTCAGTCTTGGAAGTGATATAGGCGTTTTCTTTGTTGAGCCAGATATGTATATTTTACCCGCCTAATTGTTATGTATCGTAGTTAACCCCTTTGAGCCTGTAATCCTGTTTCTTTGGCAACCACATTACAAGCCTTACCCATTTGTTTGAATGGACTATCTATTTGAACCTTTTAACCTCTCATAAGCACTTGAATTGTGATGATTTATATAAAAGTTAAAGTGTGGGGTGGTTTGGCTTTTGAGTGGAACTAATGAAATCAGGAGAAAGGTGCACTGTTTTGAACAAGTAAGAGCCACTTGAATTGAAAAAAAAATATAGTTGTATTGCTGTGAAAAAAAAAGTATTTCATTAATAAGTGGTGACTCTTGCTGTAGTTGTGCTTAAAGAAGTATGGGGTAATATACATTGATGTGAAGGTGAAGTTTGGTTTGACATAAGTATGGGGTTTGAATGTTAAAGTATATGTATTAAAGTGCTTAGGGAGGTGTAGTCACTCTTATATCTAAATATATCCTACCCGTCTCGTAGCCTACATTACAACCAAATAAAGTCCTAATTGATCCTAGATTGAATGAGCTCGATTAGTAGAGTAGTACACTACGGGCAAGCTTATGGTGCCTCTTTTGTGGCATATGAATGTTATTTCTGAGAGTGAGTGAATTCTTTCTATCTTGAGTTCCTAAGTGTTCTTAAATTTTATTGTGTGGAACTACTCTCTTGTATTGTGTGAGGGCACTTGATTCATGAAGGAAAGGTAATGTCAGTGACCTCTATGTTAGAGTAAGTAGGTGAGTTGTGAATAATGCGTGGCACTTGTGAGTCAAATCTTGAGGTGAAGATGTTACGCTTTTGTGCATAGTCTATTTTAAATACTCTTGGTGTGCTGCGATAGGAGAATTGTTTAAAAAGGTCGTGTCTATAAAAAAAAAGTGTAGTTTGATTGCTCGAGGACGAGCAATGGTGTAAGTGTGGGGTGTTGATGATAGGCTATAATTACGTATTTTAATCGCTTATTACACTCTTATTTACTGCACTTTAGTTGAGTTTGCGCTTTAATCGCTAGTGTTTTGTACTAATTGTGTGTTTTATGACTTGTAGGTGTGATTCCGAGCTATATAGATGTTATGGAATGAATTTAAGTGATTTGAAGCTTTGAAGTCTGAGTAAAATCTCAAGGAACTAAGCCGGATCGTGTTCAGGGGTCAAATTTGATAGTTGAGAACAAACGAAGACTCGATGAGGCATATTGCACACTGTCTAGTAAAATGCACATAACTTTTTGCTCAGAACTCCATTTGGGCTCCAAAATATATAGTTGGAAAAATAACTCAAAGGGCTACAACTTTCATGTTTTACATTTTTCCAAACTCCAAACGGAACAGGGTGACAAACCGCGGTTACGGTAGGACCGCGGCAGAGCAGAGCTGCAGATTCAGAAGGCCATTCTGGCCGCGGTCCTGGCGTAACCGCGGTGGGACCGCGGCAGGACATGTAAATTTCAGGGACTAAAGTGCAAAATATGGGATTTGAAGCCCAAAACCCTATATTAAATGGGGGAGGCCGGCCAAGAGCGAAGGAGAATGATTTTTGGAAGTGAAAAACATCAGAAGGAAGGGCAAAAGGCAAGGAGGATCATTGGGCATCAATCTTTAATCTTCTTCTTTGTTCTTTTACCTTTGAATATGAATTCTTTTGTGATTTTTGTTATTTTCATGAGTAGCTAACCTTTCTAATCTAAGGTTTTGGTTAAACCCGTTGGGTATGAATTGGTTGTTATAAGTAATATAGATTTGAATTAGTTTAATCTCTATTTGTTCAACTATGTTTTGATTGTGGTTAATTGAAAGGATCCTCAATTAGCCGTTCCTATTTATTATGTATCTGCTTGAGAGAGAGTGCATATTTAGGCAGTTGTTTGAACAACATCACTCCCGGAGTATAGGCGAGAGTCATAACCGAGGGTTTAGAGGTTGGATCAGAGATAACGATACCTCGGGTGCGATCTAAGTGAACTGTAATGCAAATCTAGCTAGCGTAGCTTGAGAGAGTGCGTCTAGTAAATTATCATAATTGCTTGAGAGAGATTTATGATAGCTGGAGAGTTCATGATTGATAGAGGCAACTAAGTCAACGCTATAAGCAACATACAACTAAGGAAATCAACAACGGGGGAAACCATTACCTTGGACCTTTATTCTAATTGTTTACAATTCAAGCATAGTTAGTTTTCAGCTGTTTATTTATTTTAGATCTTGTCTTCTTGGTGATATTAAACAGATACAACTAAGCCTTAGTTCTCTGTGGGATTCGACTCCGGACTTGTAGAACGGATTATATTTGCAGCGACCGCTTATCCTTTTTAGGACTAAAGCACCCTCCTCACCAAACGATGTTCCCTTCATCAGGGGGACCTCCCGCAGACCTACACAAATGCAAGAGGTGATCACAGGGAGTGAGAGCACTATCAATAGCGATTCAGATTGAAAGATATGACTACAACAGGGGTGAAGGCTCACCATGGTCCTTAGCTTCCCGTCGAGCTTGAGATAGATCACGCCACAATCGTCCGGCGTATGGGCAAATCGAGTCCAGCCGGCCGACCCAGCCCGAGAGGTTTGCACCCGCGCTAGGGTAAATTGCTGCGGCTGCATTAGCAGAAGAAATTAAGTGCGTAAAAGAATGTACTTAAAAAGAAGCAAGGGAATGATAGATAACGTATCCGCTTACATTTCGTGCTCCATCCCTCGGGAAACGGCATCCTTTCCGCCGGGATCAGGCCCGAAGTCCTTACTCGGACAAAGCGGCTCATCCACCCTCAATTCCAAACTTCTTCGATGCAGGCAAAGAGGGTCCTCGGAGCTTGGCAGTGGGGCTTAATCAGACCCCCACAGAAGAGACGAGGGCTGTACATCCTGGTCAGGTGATCGAGAGCAAATGGAATTCTCTTAATCATGTTCATATAGTAGCTGATCATGTAGACAATGACCAGAACGAAGGATGAATTTGGCTGAGGGTCACTTGATACTGTTGGCAGAAGTCGAGATCACGGGATCAATCAGAGGCGAGGATGGCCCCACCGGCCCAAGGGTAAACGGGTAAGTATATACACTGAGAAAACCGGATTTGAATGTCGTTATATCCTCCTCCTGAGTTGGGACCTCCACAAGTACCGTGTCCCCCAAGCGACAATCAGCTCTCACCCTTCCAACGCCTGTTATCGAGATAATATACTGAGACACAGGCTCGCGGCGCCCCACTTCGAAGAAGGTCTCTCGACCTTGAAATCGGAAGTCGTTACAAAAAATTTTGGAACGCATTCCTCTGCACGAGGAGGCATTGTCGCTTTTCCTTTAGATGGAAGAGAAGAGGAGGAGGTTAAGTTCTCCTGAGAAGCAGAGGCGGAAGTTTTCGCCATTCCTGAAGGATTCCAGAAAAGAAAGGGAAGTCGCGTTCGAAGAAAGAACAAAAGTAAAGATCGGAGGAACCTTTTTGGGGGCTTGGTAGTGCAGTGAGTTGTAAAGAACGAGAAGAGAAGTATTTATAGAGGCCCCACACGCATGATGGAGGAGGCCAGAGGACATCTAACTGCCATAATCAATGCAAAGGCTTTCAAGGGCTGTGTATGCGACGTCTTTTGGCACCTTATGACTGCCGTCATTATGGAAGTACCAGAGGGGCAAGAATTTAAGGTCGTTTCTTATCACTTTCACTGTAAGAAACGCGGGGACTATCTGTATACGGTAAAATCGGAGAGTCCAATTTTCCGTCATTATGGTGCCTCGTAAACATATTTCACAAGGTTTGAGACTAGGGTTGAGGTTCACCCTCGAGGGCTATCGATGCTCAACCCCGGGTTGATGCAGACCAACGAGTATAATGGAAAAGTGGGGAGTTCCCAAGGCGCATAACTAGGGCTAACAAAGTCTAGTGAGCTAAACTCAGACCCGAATCACGACTTCAACTAGCTGTCCCATCTCCATATCTTTGTAATAAATGCGTTTGAACTATGTGGGAATTCCCCCTCCTATATAAAGGGGATCCTTGTCATTTTATAAGGATCTGTTGCTATTTACTAAATACACAAGAATATTCTCTCTGCTCTCTAACACATTCTCTTGAGTTCATTACTCCATTTATTGCTTACATTCATTGTGTTCTATTTATTGTTCATCATTTATTGCTTATTATTGGCCATAAAGAGCCGTCATTGATTTTATTCTAACTGTTAGTCGCCCATCGATTACCCCCGATAGCTCTCAGCTGAGCTCAGACTCGACCCCGAGGCCCTCAAATTAGCAAGCTCGAGGCCCTCAAATAAGCAAGCTCGAGGCCCCGACTATTAATCATTTGGTTTGGTTATCACCTTGTTTTCTAACTCCTATCTCGTTTCTAAGTCTTTCACATAGCATCAACTTCTTAACAACTAGCATAAAAATAGATCACGTAGTTTTAGAATCCCACAATCAAATTTAATTGTTATTACCATTTTCACGGTAAACACCATGTATTCTAAGAAACTTCTTTCGTCCTATTCAAACTTTCTAAGTATACAAGCCACCATCCCAAATGAAATGTACAGACTTAGTCATTTGTCCGCAATGACCCAAATTGCACAAAGCTTTCTCAAAGCATGTGGTTACCCAACCAAAAAAATTATAACGATATGCTCCCACTTGCACTCTGATTTAGCCATCTTCCAAAACAAACTACTCGGTCTCTGCTAATCATACTTGACCTGCTAACAATTCAATCGCCGCGAGACATATCCAATAATGTCCTTTGTCATCTACGCCGCCTATAATGCTATCTCAAATCACGATACATCTCCATAGCACACGGACAAATAGAATGATATCAGCTCTAAGACTCCTCAAGGATCCTTTCCCTGAAACCATCAGCGCTAGAAACATAGATTCGACCCTGAAGTCGCAATACACTATTATCAATAAGGACCATTGTTGACACCCAATTTTTTCCTCTATATTTTCAATATGAAAAATAGCTTCAGAATGATATATATAAATATATTATATATTATATATATATATATATATATATATATTATATTATGGATATATATATATATGTGCTTCATTACTTTTCCTTAATTTTAAAAGATTTTTAAATCTATTTATTCTCCTATTTTATTCATAAAATTCAGTAATTGTTTCCAAAATTATCATTTTTTGGTGATTCACTTATTGCACTTTTATATCTATACTAAAATATAGCCAAGGGAATTTGTGCATATTTTTACAAATTTATTTAGTATTTTTAAAGCTAAATTGCATATAATTGCAATATTAGCCTCTTTTAAGATTTAATTGCATTTATGTTCACAAAATTAGGTCTGGCATTTTTAAATAATTAATTATGTACTATAAATCGTATTAGTACCATTAATTTATTTCCAGAAGTTATTTTATTATTTTTTATAAATCAAATAGGAAAATTTGGCTATTTAAATGTTAGCCCCATTTATTTCGATTATAGCCTAAATTGGACCCCAATTTAGACCCAATTTACCCCGACCCAAATCCTATCAAAACCCCGACCCAATTCTGATTTAACCCAACCCAAATCCGGTCTCATTAAACAGCCCCTTTACCCGTTCAATCCAAGCCGTTGATCACTCAGATCAACGGCCCAAAACTGCCCTTACCTAAATTAATCCCCAATTACCCCCCAAACCCTTTCATTTGTTACGCTACGCCGCCTCTGCATTCCCCTCCTCTCCCAAATCCTCTCTACAACCACACCAAACCCTAGCCACCGCCCCCTTAATCTACCCTAATCTATGGCTTTCCATGGTCGCCTAAGACCTGTATCAGCCTCCTATGGCTTCTATGTGTTTGTTGATGTGGTCTCATGACCAGATTCTAAAGGGGCTTGGTCCAGTCTTTGCTCGATGACCTTTCTCCCGTCATCTTTGACCTTTCTCCGGCCAGCCATGGCCACTCGAGTCAGACCTTTGACACTCCTGGTTAGATCGGTATCTTTCAGGGCATTTTTCATTGCTTTTGGGTTCTTCTGAAACCCTAATCTCTAAGATCTTTTCCGATTTCCTTCAGATCTACTTTAGATATGTGTTTATCTTGAACTTTTAAACATCTTCTCGAAGTTTCTTCAATTTTTGCTTTCAAAACGAGTCTTTGTCTTTTCCGATTAGGGCTTTTCCTGTTAAGTTATTTCAAAAATCTCTTCTCTAACTTTTAACACATTTAAGATGTGTGCTTGTTTGAACTCTTGGTTGACTTGTCTGTTTACCATCTTTTAAACTCGATTGATGTCGAAAACCCTAATTTCTTTGGGGTTCCTTCGAGTTTCTGAAGCTGTTTGCTAAGTATTTGTTTGATTTACTTGTTTATCATCTTTAAACTCGACTGATGTTGAAAATCCTAATTTCTTTTGAGTTTCTGAAATTGTTTGCTAGTATTTGTTCGATTTGTTTGCTTATCATCTTTAAAACTCGACTATTCTTGAAATCCAAAAAGGTTTTCTCATCTGATTACTGTGAGACCTTTACTTGTTTCTGACTCTCTTACCTGTTAATTTGGTTCTCTGCACTTTGGTTCTATGTGACTACTTGACTACTGTTCTTTGAATAATTCTCTCTTACTGCTGAATCCTAGCTTACCTCTACTGCTACTGTATGTTTGTGTTGCTTCTTGTTGTCAACATGTTTAACCTTGCATGCCTGTTCATTCCGTGCTATTTATATGTTGAGGTGCAGAATCATGAGCCTTTCTTGATCGATTCTGACTCCCTCAATGTTGCGACTGATTGCAAAAGGTTTTCCTATGAGCCCTAATTTTATTCGTTTGTTTAAATTGATTGATTCCCCTCCTTTAATTACTGTGATATTTTACCTTGAATCCTTTTCCAAAATTAAGCATATATTCTGCACCTAGACTCAATTGTATATTCTATATTTTACTACCCCTTTATAAGGCAAGAATCAATTTGTCTCAAACTGATTTCTTTCTTTAATTAGCCTGATTAGTATCCGTTTGAGCAGTACTTCCTTGATTGATGGAAAGTACTTGTGTTAATTGATTCTGATTATGATTGTTTCCATGTTGATGTTAAGCCTTTGCTTATTACCTTAATTTCTACTCATTTTTAAAACTATAAATACCGACCTTCTCTTCTTTCCAACACACGAACACAAGGCATAAAACACTTGAGTTCAGACACACACCTCACAAAATTCTCCCTCTTTTCTCTGTTGCTACTTGTATTGCTGCCTTACCTAGCCGGCTAAAAGCCAAGGCTAGGCTGTGGGAAGCTTGCTCATTTTTCTCTGCATTTTCATCTTGACTGGTATGTTCTAACTAATTTTCAGCATCAACAACAACATATTCCTCTACTGTTTCTTTCATCCTTGTTTGTCTCTTGTTTGTATTTAACCAAGTTCTATTATTAAGCATGCTGTAGTCTGCCTTTTCTATTCTGAATTAATGCTTCTGTTAATAACTTATCATGGCTTGTGAACCCTAAATCCCCATCCCCAATGTGTTTGGTATCTGTGGTTGGTTTGGGGCATGACAGCATTGAACATTGCTGTGCATGACCCAAACATGATCCCCCTGGGATCATAACCTCCATGCTTCCTCTAGTTGTTGTGTGTTATGGTTGGCTTATAGGCATGCCAACACCTCCTATTGCTGTGGATGCCCAAAGCTGATCCCTGCCTAAGTATATAGGCTCCTTGCAATGGATTCCCAACCCCTGACCCCCTTTGTATGAAGTTATTAACTCTGTGTTTTACTAATTACTGTTTCCCTATCACCTTTTACCCCTCTCTTTTATCCCTTCAGTTTTTTAAACTCTATTCCTGCACTTCAACTATCTTCTTAGACTTAAGTTCTGCCCCTCTTGTGTGAGCCTTGCCTTGGGACCCATGAGCTCCCTCTAAACTTGGACACATACGGGCTAGCCCTTCCACGCTGCACTCATCTCTATCTGGTTCTATGAATCTGGGTGTAAGCACTGCCCGGGGTCCTTTGAGACCCTTAGGGAACTCTGACACACCCAGGTCCGAGAAAGGCTTTGAAACAAGTGGCATTTGAAGTAATTAATTATATAACTCAGATAGGAAGTCAAGATCAAGCTTCCTATGGTTGTAATTTCCCTTTTTATGTATTTTCTTGATGTAATTCAGCAACTGGTCTGTAATAATTTGTAATGAACATTCGGGGTTGGCTAGTGAAAAAGGGATGGGTAATTATGCATGCTCAAGGGTAGAAAACATGCCTATAGGATTTGTGTTTTGAATGAGTCAATTCTGCATTTAGAAAGCATTCCTATAGGACTATTTTACATCCTGCGTGTTCAATTCTGCATTTTAGACACCATGCCTATAGGGGTTCATTTAAAATTCTGCATGTTCAACTTCACACCTAGATAACTTGCCTATAGGACTTTATTTTAAATTCTGCACACTTGTTACCACTTAGACATCATGCTCTAGGATCTAAACGGCTATAAACGGGTATCATGTTTATAATGTTAAAATCAGTATAACGTATGGAAATCATGCCTATAGGAGTTCCCAAGTAAAAATCCTGCCTGTTTACATTTCGCATTTGACTAGATATCATGTCTATAGGAATTAAAAATCAACAACACTAGATATCATGTAGGAGTTAAAATCAGCAATAATGGAGATCATCATCTGCAGAATCTGAAACTAGTCTAATTTAAAATCAGTCTATTCTGAACCAGTTTTAAATAACTTAATCTCCCTATTTAACACAGTTTAGCAAGCATGCCTATTGAACTCAAACCGCTCATTTTTTTTAGTTTGTTACTGCTTTGCCACATTCTGAATCAGTAATAGATACCATGCTCATAGGATTCTGCCCCAAACACTTAGGCAAACCTTAGGTAATAACAATAAATAAAGCTAAACCCATTTCTATTGCTACAACCAGCAGGCAGGCCTGATTCAGACTTCTTATCTGGGTTGTGTAATAAATTGGTCTGCTTCAACAACTTAAACTCCCTTTTTGCCTTAATATTTTCAGACCCTGCTTGTTGTTTGAGTCATGCTATTCGTCCTATATGTTTTGTATGTCGCCTTGGATTTTTCACCTTTGAAACCTCAAAGTCAGCCTAATATCCCTCCTCTTTAGGATTAGTAGTGCTAAGTGCCTCCAGGACTGATAGGAATGGGACGGGTAATAGCATTCAATAGTGGTCGAGACCAATCCGCGCTTTAATACCTTAACGGGGTGGGAAGGGTAGATATGGATATGATGACCAGTGCGCTAATAGCACGTGTAGCCCCTCTTTGAGGAGTGATTACCGGGTATTGTATTGATGTGATCCATATTTGAATAAACCTAGGACCCCTTTTCCCTCTCTTTCTTTGTCTTTAAAGTATTATGACTTCTTTTCAAAAATCAGCCTTTTGATAATTGCTCTTTCAAACTTTGTTTACTTTCAAGCATTTGTGTATTAAAATTCCCTCTTATTTGAGCCTTATATTCTTACATGTTAATTGCACCAAATTCACAAAGAATTGTCTGGCCAGGAACCACACTAGTGGATCCTGAGGGGTGCCTAACACCTTCCCCTTAGGATAATTTCAAGCCCTTACCCTATCTCTGGTTATCAAAAATGTAGTTGTAGTTGAACCTTGTAGGTGTCCTAATGCACCATAAATCATTAGGTGGCGACTCTTAAAAAAATGCAAATCCCAGTTCCCAAAAGGAACGAGTTGCCCCATACCCAAAATGTCATAAACCCGATTCTCCCGACGGGAGGAGGGAAAAAGGGGGCGCGACAGCATGGCGACTCTGCTGGGGATATCTTTATGCTTTTACCATTTCAGATTTTTCTTGTGGATTTGTAACTCTCTCTATGTGCAATTATCTATTTGACTTCTTGTAGCATTTAATTTCTTCTTTAAAAGCAAAACTGACATGTCTCCCTTGTTTTCTTTCCTTTATTGCTTTAAATTATGAAACTGCTGTATTTATCGCTTTCTTAATGTGCAAATACATGTCAACATGCTTTTAATTATTGCATAATCATGCTCAACATCATACTCCTCTCGTGCCAAAACAAATACTATAGCAACGCTTATAATGAGTGGTTGCGCTCTTCCTATATCATTACCCCTAAATTCGGAAAGGCATATTTGCGGTAAAACTAGTCGATCAGCGGTGCAGTCGACAGTTTCGAGCCTTCCCCCTTGAGTTGTCCGCTCAAGGGTACCAGTCTAAAACCCCATACAAACCTTACTCTGTTTAAATTGTGCATGCATCATGGTCAAACCTAGTCGGGTCAGTTATGTTGTCCACATAATGATCCTTTAAGATAGCCCTGTCCAAAGTCCATTGGGTTCCCTAAACCCAAAACGGACGTCATCACGGTCTGTGCATTTATTTTGGAGAACTAGAGTGCTTTATGCTAATTGTTGATATTAAATAGTCGAGTCTGGTGGGGGTAAGGGCCTAACCTTGTTTGTCTTGTAGAAATATGAGGCACGAGGTCCTCAGTTTCGGTATGATTAGCACACCCACACTCTTGCTAGATTGGTGGAGGAGTCTTCCATCAAATGACCAAATCAATGAGTGGAAAGAGAGGGCCGCCAACGCTAGCAAAAAATTGGAATATCTAGAGTACAGTCTGCTGGAATTGGAAGGAAAAGTGAGGAAGAGAGTCACCGACTGCCAGAACGCTGAAGGAAACGAAGGAGAACACCTGGCGAAGGAATTTTTACATGTGAACCTACGCGAGCTGGAGGATTTGATCAAAGAGAGCATTCAACCTGAGGAAGGTCCTTCTGGGACCAAGTAGATATGAGTTTATTATTTCGCTTTATGAATGTAATAAGGCCAATGGCCATTAGTAACTTTTACTTCCCGTTTATTTAGTGTCGTTTTGGGATTCGTTTATTTTTTATCAATGAAATGAGGCATTTAGCATTCCAAGTTCTCCAAATCAACTTGTCGCTAGGCCCACCTCGGGCACAACGAGGTTCCCAAAATTAGGACACGTTTTATATTCCTACACTATGTGTTTAAATATTGCAACACTTGTTATGATCCTCACTAACTTGGTTACCTTTTTGTTTTTACTTTTGTTTTATTCCCCTCCCCAATGGTTAGTTCGTGCACTCTGGCAACATCATCCTATTCCACGAGATCCAGGGGCCCTCCACCCACTCCTGCTCTTAGTCCTATCAAAAACAAGAATAAAGGCAAAATGGAAGATTTGAACAACGTCAGAAAGGAGAATTCAACTGAACAGGTAGAGGTCACTAATGGTCATGGTACTCAGGTTCCTAAGGAAAATGTATCCCATCTTGAATAGAAATTGTTGAAGTTCCAAGAAGAGCTCGATCAGGTTCGGAATCTGGCAAGTTCGTCATTCTCGCTCAGCACCCCAGATATCACCTTTCCCAATACTCAAAACCCTACACCACCTCAAAACATCCCGAAGCAACAAAATCATCCCGCTCCTCATACTAATCCACCAAATACCCAATGCAACACCTGCCATACCTCAAACAATACCCCGTTACTTCTCCCAGAACTCCAAAACTCCACAAATGACCACTTCCACACCCACCATAACACTCCCATCTATGTGGAGACCATGCCACTCTCTACCCAACCCATCTCAGGCACACCCGAGTCTGATGATAAAGATTTGCTCATCAGGAACCTGGCTGAAGAACTTAAGAAATTGACTAGCCGGATCCAGGGCGTTGAAGGAAACAAGGGAATTGAAGGGCTGAATTATGAAGATCTCTGCATATAGCCCGATGTCGAACTGCCCGAGGGGTACAAACCTCCGAAGTTCGAGATGTTTGACGGTACAGGTGATCCAAGGGTCCATTTGAGGACGTATTGTGACAAGCTGGTTGGGGTAGGGAAAGACGAGAGAATCCGCATGAAGCTGTTCATGAGGAGCCTAAAAAGAGGTGCGCTGTCTTGGTACATCAGCGAAGATCCAAAGAAATGGTCAAGCTGGGTAGGCATGGCGTCCGATTTCATGGACAGGTACAGGCTTAACACAGAGAATGCGCCGGATGTGTTCTATATCTAGAACCTAAAGAAGAAGCCTACAGAAACATTTCGCGAGTATGTTACTCGCTGGAGGTCCGAAGCTGCTAAGGTTAGACTTGCCTTAGAGGAGGAACAGATGAACAAATTCTTTGTCCGGACCCAAGACAAGCAATACTATGAACGACTAATGATGATCGAAAGCCATAAATTTTCTGACATTATCAAACTGGGGGAAAGAATTGAAGAAGGCATTAAGAGCGGTATGGTCACAAACTTCGAGGCCTTGCAAGCTACAAATAAGGCTTTGCAGTCCGGTGGTGTGTCCAAAAAGAGGGACGTAGGAGCCGTGATGGTTGCACAAAGAACCAAATATCCTATCAGGTAGCAAACCTACCTAAAACCTCCACTCACGTATCAGCCCACTCCGAATACCAAGCACCCTCACCACCCGCCTATCAACCATCTCCACCTCCCATATATCAGCCTACTTCGCCCAGATATTCCCAACCCGCACATGTCTAGCAAACTTATAATGCTCAACCATCCCACTATCAGTCACCTGAAGCCCGTGTTCAATTCTACATTTTAAACACCATGCCTATAGGGGTTCATTTAAAATTCTGCTTGTTCAACTTCACACCTAGATAACTTGCCTATAGGACTTTATTTTAAATTCTGCACATTTGTTACCACTTAGACATCATGCTCGAGGATCTAAACGGCTATAAACGGGTATCATGTTTATAATGTTAAAATCAGTATAACGTATGGAAATCATGCCTATAAGAATTCCCAAGTAAAAGTCCTGCCTGTTTACATTTCGCATTCGACTAGATATCATGTCTATAGGAATTAAAAATCAACAACACTAGATATCATGTAGGAGTTAAAATCAGCAATAATGGAGATCATCATCTGCAGAATCTGAAACTAGTCTAATTTAAAATCAGTCTATTCTGAACCAGTTTTAAATAACTTAATCTCCCTATTTAACACGGTTTAGCAAGCATGCCTATAGGATCTCAAACCGCTCATTTTTTTAAGTTTGTTACTGCTTTGCCACATTCTGAATCAGTAATAGATACCATGCTCATAGGATTCTGCCCCAAACACTTAGGCAAACCCGTTATAATAAATAAAGCTGAACCCGTTTCTATTGCTACAACTAGCAGGCAGGCCTGATTCGGACTTCTTATCTGAGTTATGTAATAAATTGGTCTGCTTGAACAACTTAAACTCCCTTTTTGCCTTAATATTTTCAGACCCTGCTTGTTGTTTGAGTCATGCTATTTGATTGCTTTGTTTGTGGAGGTATATATGAGCCTTCAGTGTTTATGTGCTTCCCCTGTTATTTTGCTGTCCTATATGTTTTTTATGTCGCCTTAGATTTTTCACCTTTGAAACCTCAAAGTCAGCCTAATATCCCTCCCCTTTAGGATTAGTAGTGCTAAGTGCCTCCAGGACTGATAGGAATGGGACGGGTAATAGCATGCAATAGTGGTCGAGACCAATCCGCGCTTTAATACCTTAACGGGGTGGGAAGGGTAGATATGGATATGATGACCGGTGCGCTAATACCACGTGTAGCCCCTCTTTGAGGAGTGATTACCGGGTATTGTATTGATGTGATCCATATTATGAATAAACCTAGGACCCCCTTTCCCTATCTTTCTTTGTCTTTAAAGTATTATGACTTCTTTTCAAAAATCAGCCTTTTGATAATTGCTCTTTCAAACTTTGTTTACTTTCAAGCATTTGTGTATTAAAATCCCCTCTTATTTGAGCCTTATCTGCTTACATGTTAATTGCACCAAATTCACAAAGAATTGTCTGGCCGGGAACCACACTAGTGGATCTTAAGGGGTGCCTAACACCTTCCCCTTAGGATAATTTCAAGCCCTTATCCTATCTCTGGTTATCAAGAATGTAGTTGTAGTTGAACCTTGTAGGTGTCTTAATGCACCATAAATCATTAGGTGGCGACTCTTCAAATGCAAAACCCAGTTCCCAAAAGGAACGAGTTGTCCTATACCCAAAATGTCACAAACTCGATTCTCCCGACGCGAGGAGGGAAAAAAGGGGGCGCGACAACCATCTCCTTAGCACCACCTCGCACCATCGTGTCTCTATGGGAAAAATAATGGAGACCATCATACTGACGAGCCTTAATGCACTCAATCAAGGATGATTGCACATTAACACAATCGAGAACTCCACTAAGCTCGAATTCGCAGCTCGCAAATCCATCAGCCCAAGCCTAAATATCCACAGCCCAAATGCCTCTCTTGTGCTGGAATAAATACTAAACTCCCAATCGTCAACCCAATAATCTTCCTCTCTAATCACTCTCTGCCATGACACATAAGTAAACACCCTACTATTATGCATTACCACCAGGTCTAGACCCATGAGTGAAGCATCATAAGGCATTGTGTATAGCCCTGAACCCGTGTGCAATACCAATACTGGGCTAAAATGATAGAACACCCCTCCACAAGGCGACAATAGTAGTCCGCCCTCATAACGTAAGAAAAAAAATATCCTGCACTATATCTGTAGTCTCACCATAACTCGTCGTGGCCCAACTGATATTGAGTGCTTGGCATCGCGTTAATGAGTAAGAAGGAATTGAAGGTATAAGCTTTAACCGAAGATAAGTCGCATGAAAAAAAAATCAAGAAAGAAAGTTCTCCTAACAGTCATGTAGCTTCTCAAAGATATGTAGAGACTTCTCCGTAACAATTTGCAAGACTCTACTAGACTTGCTCATGACCGTAAGAATTTAGCAACCTAGTGCTCTGATACAAAAATGTCATAACCCCATTCCCTCCATAGGCCGTGAAAGTGCCCAATGTTGCTGTTAGGCAAGCTTACAATAACTCAACATGTTGGTCGATAGTTCATAACACATTTTTAAAATAACTAATGAAATCAATGTCACGACCCTAGTTCACCAACCGTGAACATGTCATGACGGCACCTGGTCCCCATGACCAGGTAAGCCTAACATTTGCGAAAATATAATAATTGCGGAAAAATAGAGAAGATCAAATCAAATATCTAAAGGAAGCTATACTGAATGCCGCTTGGCAAGTACAACTCAATATCACAAGTCTAAAACAATTCCCAAAACCCGGAAACTCACCGATAACACAGGCTACAGAAGGGTATAGTAAAGGTTCCAAACTCCAGAATTTCTAACAACCGAAAGAAGGAAAACTAAGTACTAAAGATAGAGTAAGAGGGAGACTCGTCGGTCTGCGGACGCAGCAGATCTACCTCGAAGTCTCCGTAGTTTTCCTGCCTCACTGATAGTGCGTCTGAGTGGAGGTACCTGGATGATCTGCACATGAAAAACATGCGCAGGAAGGGCATGAGTACACCACAGCGGTACTCAGTAAGTGCCAAGCCTAACCTCGATTGGGTAGTGACGAGGAAGGTCGGGGCCCTACTGAGGTAACATAATAAATAATGAGATAACAGAAATAGTTTAAATAAAGTCTACAGTGAGAATCTAAACCAGGTAAATAAGGAAGAACAGTAATAGAAAGCAAAGGTAACAATGCACGGAAAACTGCCTTCACAAGGAATAGTAGCCGGGGGATCTCTTGGTATCCCGAGGATCTCTTGGTATCCTCATCATCAACACTAGGGATCTCTCGGTATTCCGAGGATCTCTTATTATCCTCAATAAGTAAGTCGGGGATCTCTTGGTATCCCGAGGATCTCTTGGTATCCTCAATAAGTAAGTCGAGGATCTCTTAGTACCCCGAGGATCTCTTGGTATCCTCAATAAGTAAGTCGGGGATCTCTTAGTATCCCGAGGATCTCTTAGTATCCTCAATAAGTAAACCGGGGATCTCTTGGTATCCCAGTTTATATATAGAAACACATGTGCCAGGGATCTCTTGGTATCCCGCACCCTCAGTCCAGAATATCTCAAGTACAGGGGGATCTCCCGGGAAGCCGTCTCGTAGTCCCAAATTAAACACACAACAACAACGATTCCTAAATCTCGGAACAATGCTAAAAATCAGGACACGAAGTAGTGAATTATAGCCTAACATGCTTCACAGAGTACAAATAGCATAGTTAAAGCAAATAAGCAGGTAAGCCAGCTAAACACGAGTCTCTAAGCTAGCACGGGTACAAACTTACAGTTAAAATGAACAAGTAAACAAGAAAGCTCAATTTAAATACTTCAAGTAGAAACGGATTTACAAAAATTAGCTCAAGTACGCGCTCGTCACCTCACGTACGGGGCATTCAAATATTCAAGATCATATCCTAAGGGAAAAAGGTCCCCCACACAAAGTTAGACAAGCCACTTACCTCGAACCGGCTCAATATCAACTAGAAATCATGCTCTTGCCACGAGTATCCGACTCCAAATGGATCAAATCTGTTCAATTCAATTACACATTGTAAATAACATCGCAAACACCTGGTTTTGCTAAAAAATTCAAAGCTACGACGTAAAATTAGGTGAAATGACCAAAATGCCCTCCAAGCCAATGCCCCGGAATCGAATAATTTTTCACATTTTCAGAACCCTCGTACTCTCACGAGTCTAACCATATAAAAATCTCCCAAATCGGAGGTCAATTGCCCACTCAGAACTCAATAATTAGGTCTATGAAGTTTCTTCCAATTTTTGATCCTAAATTTGAATTCCAATGGTGTATTTAACTATAAAATGATGAAATATAACAAGAAGGGACCAAAGAAACGTTACCCAGTGATCTTTACTTCAAATCCCACGCAGAATCGCCTTAAACCGAGCTCTCAATTGATTTTTGCAACTTATGAACTCAAACCCTCGACATCTCTTTTTCTGTCCAGGGGTTTCCGCTTCTGCGGACAAGGGACCGCTTCTGCGGTCCCGCTTCTGTGGACCACGATCCGCTTCTGCGGTTCTTCATTAAAGTCAAGATTTCCGCTTCTGCAGCCCTTCACTGCACCTGCGATTGCCGCTTATGCGGATTCATTACCGCTTCTGCGGTTTCAAACAAAATTCCAAGGACCGCACCTGCGACTACTATCTCACAGGTGCGTAACCGCTTCAGCGGTTAAACTTCCGCACCTGCGGAAACTGAAAGGGACACTCGAATTCCGCTCCTGCGGCGGTTTAGCCACTTCTGCGGTTCCCAAGCAGCAGAAGTGGAAATACCAGATGACAGAATCCTTCAGCTATTCATTCAACTCCAAAATCTTCCGTCAACCACCCGAAGTCATCCCGAGGCCCCCGGGACCTTAACCAAAAGCACCAATATCACCTAGTACCTTATTCGAACTTGTACCAATCCTTAAAACACCTAAATCAACACCGGAAGTCCGATTAAATCAAAGATTCAAGCGTAAGAACTTCAAATTCCAACAAAACACACTTTCGATCAAAAACCTAAGCAAACCTCGCCCGAATGACCTGAAATTTTGCACACACATCCCAAATGACATGACGGAGCTACTGCAACTTCCGGAATTCCAATCCGCCCTCGGATCAAAACTTACTATCGGACCGGAAACTTCAAAAATTCAAACTTCGGCATTTCAAGCCTAAATGAGCTACGAGCCTCCAAAATACATTCCGAACACGCTCTCAACCCCGAAATCACCTAACGGAGCTAACGGAACCATCGGATTTCCATTCCGAGGTCGTCTTCACACTGTTCCGATTACGGACCATTTTTCAACTTTTAAGCTGTCGTTTAGGGACTAAGTGTCCCAAAACACTCCGAATCCCAACACCGAAAGTCCCGGTAAACCAAAATAGCAGAAATGAACTTAGGGGAAGCAGTTAATGCGGGATTGGGGAGTAAATTCCAAAAACGACCGGCCAGGTCGTTACAATCAATAAGCAAAATCGTTCCATTTAGAGTAAATACTGACATTATCTTCAAGATTTGAACATGATCGAAATATAAATTTGAATGTCATAATAGAAATACAACCGAGAATAAAAGTAAGTATTTAGTCTAACCTCAAAGAAGTAGTGGAGAGGGTTCGACACCGATCCTTACTAGTGGTCCAATAATCAATGTAAAATAAAAGTAAACGCGTATAAAGCATAGCAAGTAGCAACGAAAAGATAAATATGTATGACATAACGTCAGCAGAAGACTAAATATGACATCATCAAATACCAAATACTGCCTCGAATATAAGTTATATGACCAATATCCAATGTAAATATTAAATCCGAGTCACGATACTCAAATACACACTGACTCCCTATCCCAATATCACGCATGATTGCCGAGGCGACTGCCCGATCCCATAAGAATGATTTTACAATATCCCTCAGAGGCGATGATCCGATCCCATAAGAGTGGTGTTACTATAATCCTACCAAGATAATACGGCCCGATGCATAAGTGTGTCTCATAATACTGCCGAGGCAAATGACCCACTCCCATAAGAGTAGTGTTGAGGTGATCAGCCCGATCTCATAAGATTGATAAAAAATTTGACGGGTCATTATCCCAATTCGCGAATATACGTACGAGTTAAGAAATCATGAATCTCACAGACAAATGAGTACAACATGGGAATGAATCTGTAAGAAGAGGTATAATTTTTGCGACTAATCAAGTAGCGCATCAAGTCCCTAGAATAGCAATGTTTAGTACTCTACGTAAGTCTAGTCTCAGAATGAAGCATGAATTAAAGCATTTCAATAAGCAAGATTAACCAAAGTAGAAAAATTAAAGCATGATGTAAATCTAAGTCCACCCAGACATGTCAAAATATAGCATACACAAGACGGTCATCACATCATACGTGCGTAGCTCCCATATCACGTAGCACATAGCAACTAGAATGCCATCGAGGATAAGTTCCCTCTTAGAAGATTAGACAAGAGACTTACCTTGCTCCAGAAGTTCGATAATCGGCTCAACGCCTCTCTAACACGTAAAACCAATGCCAAACGATCCAAAACTAGCCAAAGAATGTTGTTTACCGTGAAAATGGTAACGATAATTAAATTTATAAAATGGGACTCTAAAAATATGTGATCTAGTCCCGAGCTAGTTGTTAGAGCAGATGATGCTAGTAATGTGAAATTTAACGATGGAGCGCGAGCTAAAGCGAGATAATGATCGAACCGAAGGGCCTACTCCCAGGATGTAGGCCTGGCCGATGGGGACTTCGGGGTCGACTTTGAGGTAGAGCTCGAGCTATCCGGGATAATCGAGGATGATATAACGGCTAGAGATATAATCAAACAAAGCTCTTTATAGCCAAAACTATGTTATACGATGAAGAACACATATAAAAGCGAAGGATATCGAGGTATCCTCGGATCAGTGAGAGCCGATAAGTTTAGAAATAAGAGAGAGAGAGAGAGAGAGATTATTGCACTTGTGCAGAAATGGAGCAAAATCAGTCCCTTAGAAGGTGGTATGCATTCCCCTTATATAGGAGAGGGAATGCCATATAGTACAAAGTGCATTAAATGTAAAGGCATGGGGATGGGATGGCTAGGCATGACACTAGCGCCTATTGATTCTAGCTGCTTGACTCGGGGGCCTTCCGCCTTCGTGACTTTCATTTGGTTGCGAATAGAACACTTATCCCCGGAGTGCCTGCAGGATCTCGGACGATCCTCAGGGGAGGGGGCTCGATCACGGTCCCACGGTTTCGCGGCGTTGATGTGACCTCCCGAATGTACCCTAATGGCGGGAAATAAATCCCCTTGATTTAACCGTATACAAACGTGCAAACCAATAAAAACATACTTAAAACCCCTTAATTCAACAATTAGAAATAAATTCTCAACCCCACACAAAAAGTCAATAAATTCAAACTCGGGCCCACGGGCTCGGATCCTGAAAATTTCTAAAGATAAATATTACCGATATAACCATGAACTCAAATATACAATTTATTCCAAATTTCATGCCCAATTTTGTGGTCAAAACTCAAAAATACCATTCTAGGTCATTTGGTCATTGTATCGAACAACTTCATAGGGCCGTTTATAGTTTGAATTCAACATGTTATAGCATAATAATCTTCATCTTCACTTCTCCTCATCCCCACCATGCTATCCATACCTTTAAAATTCTATTTAGTATCTTAAATCATGTAAAAACAGCCCGCACAACATAACTCAACTTCAAGTTTCATAATTACTAGTTTCTTCAAGAATCCTCCAACAAAATTCAACCCAACACTTCTAATATTTGGTTAGGGAAGAGTAAACTTAGCTCAAATATACCAAGAACCCTCTTTTCTTTAACTTACTTCAACACCAAGTCACTTCCTAATTCGTCATAACGAGAAGGAAAGGGAGTTAACAGTAAATACGATGTTCTTTACGTCGAACTTGCATGGTCTATCTTTGGATTCACTCTAGGATCATGGGGAAACTCTTTGAGAGAATCTAGGAGGGGTTAGGAACTGTTTTGGTCGAAAGTTGGAATTGACTTAAATATGAGCTGGACTTTTCCATTGACTTTGTGGGTCCCAAGGGAGCTGCTTGCGTAGTCTCGCAAAAATGTGAATATCTCTCTACTCTAACGTTGTATCGATGAACAGTTTAATGCATTGGAAACTAGACTCGTAGATATTCAATTTGATGGGCGGATCACTCCATAATTCTTATTATATTTGGAGAAAAGCTTTGCTACATTTGACCTTATTCTCAGCATATTTATGAACGTAACTTGTGATGACCTTTGCCAACTTTTGTTTTATAACTTGCTTGACTTCAAGGCTTATAATAGGACTATTATATAATTCAATTACCTTTAAAAAAACCTCCTTAGGATACTCAGTGCTCCTAGTTTTACACCAAAATGATGGGTTATAACATCTTTGATTCGTTTATTTTTGCAAAGGTCTTTAAACTCTCTGGATCAAAATGATTCACTTAAGACATATTCTAACATGAAAGTATGGGGTATAATAGTTTGCTAAAGGTGTTGCGACAGGAGAAAGAACACGTGCAACAAATCAAGAACAATCGTCCGGCATTGGATTAAATCTTGACGAAGAAGGAATAAATATTATTGATGGTTGTGACAAAGAACATTTTACTTATCTTAATGATGAAATGAGCGATGAAAGTGATGATCTACATAATATAAATTCTGTTATATTTTCAGAGTCATCACTAAAAGACGAATATCAATTGATGGTGTTAGCACTAGCAGCGAAGTAAGAAAGAGTATCACTAATAAAAGAGGATATATACTCTTTCATAGAGTTTATGTCTTGCAAAATCACCGCTACATCACTTGCAGTTGATGAGACATCCGTCGAGAAGTGTATTAGGTCGTTACAACAAATTCTTGATATTATACCTGGGAGTGAAATTTACAGTTTCACTATGAATATGTTCCGCAAGAAGAAAAAAAGTTACAGATGTATTTTTAGGGATGCCTACTGATAAAGCTCGCAGTTTTGGTTGGAGTTTAACTATTAGTTATAACTCAAGAAAAATGGATAATGTGTCGTTGTGGTTGAATATTTCTATTGTTCCGTGTTTGAATATTGTGGTTGTAGGTGTAAACTTTGTTATGGTTTTATGTGTAAAATTTATTTATTACTTCTTGTTTAGACGTTGTCATTGTATCGCTAAACCATTATTAAATTAAATCTTCTGTTTGTTGAGCTTCTATTGTTGAGTTTTGGTTAAGATTGCTATTGTTAAGCCTATTTAGATGTTGTAACGACCCAGCTGGTTGTTTTAAGTATTTTAACCATGTTTCCCCTTTTTGATAATTTACATATGTGTATTTGTTGTTACATAACTTTTCGGGGTGGTTGGTCTGGTTACGAAGAGGTTTTGGAATGAATTGGGACACTTACTCCCAAAGTTGGAAGCTTAAGTTGTAAGGGTATACCAGATTTTAACTTTTGTGTAGACAACACTGCAATGAAGTTTGGATGGTTCCAATAGCTTCGTATGGTGATTTTGGGCTTAGGCATACGTCTGAATGTGGATTTGGAGGTTCGTAGGTTGGTTTAATACTTTTTGGCGAATGTTGAAAAGTTAAAGGTCTGGAAGATTGATAGGTTTGACCGAGAGTTAACTTCGATGGTATCAGGTTCGAATTTTGGTTCTAGGAGTTGGAATAGGTCCATTGTGTCATTTGGGACTTGCATGCAAAACTTTGAGGTCATTCCGAGTTGATTAGGCATGATCACCGTAAGTTTTGAATTTAGAAATTTTGATTAGTTCCTTAGGCTCTAATTGAGGTGAGATTCATATTATTGATGTTGTTTAGCATGATTGAGGCCTCGAGTAGGTCTGGGTCATATTTTGGGATTGATTGGTGTGATTGGATGGGGTACCAGGGGCCGCGGGTGTTTCAGACCATTACTCTATGTTTTGGAACTGTTGATTTTAAGTTCTAGTTTCCTTCTTCGCGATCACGAAGAAACATTCGCATTCGTGGAGGGTTTTTTTAATGGCAGATGGGTTTGTTCTTCGCATTCGCGTAGAGGTGATCGCATTTGCGAAGCTTGGGAAGGTTGTGGCCTTCGCGATTGTTTACCTTGAAAATGGTAACTACAATTATATTTGATATTGTGGTTCTAAAAATACGTGATTTATCTTAAGACTAGTTGTTGGGCAATAGATGCTAAGTGTGAGTAAAGAGAATAAGAAATGCAAAAACCAATAAGGTCATAAGTCTGGGCCTCGAGCTAGCTGGAGCAGGATCTCGAGGTCTAGACGGGCTAATAGCTACGAACGATCGATGAAGAATCAATGATAATGAGGGCCTTAAAGATGGCCTTTTGCAGTTAATGATGAGCAATAAATGAAGAACAATAATGAACAATGAAAGAATAAGAAATAAATATGAAGAACAATAGTGTTAGCAAAGAGAGCAGAGAATGTTGTATTGTATTCAACATGTTGTGTAAGAATCCGAATCCCTTTACAAGATGACCAGGGTCCCCTTTATATAGGAGGGGGGAGGGGGATCTTTGTATAGTACACGTCTAATCATGATAGGGAGATGCTATTAGTACAGCTATATAATGGCTCAGTGCGGATGTGTACTACTCTTGTAGACATGGTCAGTCCTATCCACATACATTTGGGAATTTTCCCACCCTTTCATGACGATCATCGATTGTAATGCTCCGAGATCGACCATAATGAGCCTTCGATGTGCTCCCTCGAGGGACGGACCTCGGGGTTGCACCTCATGCCCTGCTTCGGGCTTCTTCGAGGTTAGGCGTGGAGCGGCGTAGTAGCCCCAAAATCGAACTCCCAAATTTTGGCCGTATACAGTAAATCAATCCTCTAATAAGTCATTCCGGTGTGAATGAACCTCCGAATGGCTCGAATCTAGCCTAAATAATATAATATCATCAGTAAATGCCATCAGAAACGATTCCAAATGATAAAACTAACATCTTTAACCCGAATAAAAAATTTAACCCAAAAAATAAACCCCGAAACCCGACCAACTCATAAATTCCAAACACCCACTCCGTACAAATCCAAATACATGTGTTTCATCCAAATCCGACCTCAAATCGACCCTCAAATCATCAGTTTATGCTTTAGAAAAGTTTATACTAAAATCCCTAATTTCTTTGCTTTAATTCACCAATTAAATGGTAAAATCAAGGTCGAAATCATGAATACTGAACAAATCTGAGTCAAAATCACCTACCCCAACCCAAATCGTGAAAATACCCTCCAAAATCGCCCAAATCCGAGCTCCACAACTCAAATTATGTTAAAATGACTAAAACCTTCAAAAAATAGGGTACTTATGGTTTACCCGGGCAAACCCTTCGCGATCGCGGGACCAACTTTGCGATCGCGAAGCACAACCAACACTACCTAGAAAAAGGCCTATGCGAATGTGAGGCAATTGTTGCGAACGCGATGCATAACAGCCCTAAGCCTATGCGAACATGCTCCTCCTCCCGCGATCGTGAAGGCTAAAATGCATGACGCCCCAACATGCCTCCCTTCTAAGTAAACACGGCACCCAGCACGCGATCGCGAAGGCCACAACCTTCCTAAACTTCGCGAACGTGATCATCACTACACGAACGCAAAGAACAAACTCATCTGCCATCAAAAGACCCTCCGCGAATGTAACTACTTCTTTGCGATCGTGAAGAAGACCAGAACTCAGAATCAACAGTTCCAAAACATTGAAAAATGGTCCCGTGACACCGTCCAGTTACACCAATCAATCCCAAACATAACATGGACTTACTCGATGCCTCAAATTACACCAAACAACATCAAAAACACGAATTGCACCTCAATTCAAGCATAAGGAACTAATCCAAATTTTACAATTCAAAAATTATCGGAATCATGCCTAAACAATTCGGAATGACCTTACTTTCTGGAGACCCCGGGTATGATTTTAGACCCATTCAAGGACGAACGTTTATTTAAGAAGGGGATAATATAACATCCAAAGAAGTTGTTTTGGTAAAATCAAGGTTCGAATCATGAACAATGAACAAATCCAATTCAAAATCACTTACCCCAATCCAAATCGTGAAAATCCCCTCCAAAATCACCCAAATCCGAGCTCCAGAACTAAAAATATGATAAAATGACTAAAACCCTAAAAAATAGAGTACTTATGGTTTGCCCATGCAAAACCTTGGCGATCACGGGACCAACTTTGCGATCGCGAAGCACAACCAACACTGCCCCAGAAAAAGGCCTGCGCAAATGCGAGACACTGGTCGCGAACGCGATGCATAACAATCCTAAGCCTACGCGAACGCGGTCCTCCTCCCGCGATCATGAAGGCTAAAATGCCTGACGCTCTACAAGCCTGTTACATGAAATGCACTAAAACCAAAGCAAGCCACCCCTGTACGTTCATCACAAAATATTTCTAGATCCCAATACACCCAATGCCAGATAGCTGCCAAAAAGCATAAGCCAGAAAACACAATATGTGCTCCAGCTACACCTTCGTAACTCCAAATACCCGGATTCGTTGCAGTCCCCCCCTGTGATACTCCAACCGCCCCATGAATTGGTTATTCCTAAACGAGTCATGAAGGGTATAACGAACATAGCCTGTCTCCACATTGGATCAAGAACATGATCGAAGGATCAAAAACCGCTAATTCATAGAAAGCCATCGAACCAGCCTAACCAGCAACCAGAGCTGTATGCATTATATGAACAGACCCTTCTACACAAACGCGGCACCCAGCATGCGATCGCAAAGGCCACAACCTTCCCAAGCTTCACGAACGCGATCACCACTATGCGAACACGAAGAACAAACTCATCTGCCATCAAAAGACCCTCCGCGAACGCAACTGTTTGTTTGCGATCGCGAAGAAAGAACTAGAACTCAGAATCAACAGTCCCAAAACATTGAGAAATGGTCCAAAACACACTCGAGGCCCCTATGACACCGTCCAATCACGCCAATTAATCCCAAACTTAACCCAGATCTACTCTAGACCTCAAATCACACCAAACAATATCAAAAACACGAATCGCAACTCAATTCAAGACTAAGGAACTAATCTAAATTTCCAAATTCAAAACTGACGGCAATCATGCCTAAATGATTCAGAATGACCTTACCTTTTTGAGACCCCAGGTATGATTTTAGACCTATTCGAGGACGAATGTTTGCTTAAGAGCGAGATAATGTAATGTCTAGAGAGGTTGTTTTGGTAAATTCATGGTTGGAATCATGAATAATGAACAAATTCAAGTCAAAATCGCTTACCACAATCCAAATCATGAAAATCCCTTCCAAAATCAGCCATATCCGAGCTCTAGGACTCAAAATATATTAAAATGACTAAAACCCTAAAAAATAGAGTACGTATGGTTTACCCAGGCAAACCTTTCGCGATCGCAGAACCAACTTTGCGATCACGAAGCGTAACAAACACTGCCCCAGAAAAAGGCCTACACGAAAGCGAGACACTGGTCGCAAACGTGATGCATAACAACCCTAAGCCTACGCGAACGCAGTCCTCCTCCCATGATCGTGAAGGCTAAAATGCCTGATGCCCCAACAAGCCTCCCTTTTAAGTAGACGCGACACCGAGCACACGATCACGAAGGCCACAACCTTCCCAAGCTTCGTGAAAGCGATCACCGCTATGCGAACGCGAAGAACACACTCATCTGCCATCAAAACACCCTCTGCGAATGCTACTGTTTCTTTGTGATCACGAAGAAGGAAATCAGAACTCAGAATCAACTATTCCAAAACATCAAGAAATGGTCCGAAACTCATATGAAACACACCCGAGGCCCCTGTGATGTCGTTCAATCACACCAACCAATCCCAAACATAACCTGGACCTGCTCGAGGCCTCAAATCACACCAAAAAATATCAAAATATGAATCGCACTGCAATTCAAGCCTAAGGAACTAATCCAAATTTCCACATTCAAAGTTTACGGCAATCGCGCCTAAACAATTCAGAATAACCTTACCTTTTTGAGACCCTAGGTATGATTTTAGACCCGTTCGAGGATGAACGTTTGTTTAAGAGGGGGATGTAACATCCATGCAGGTTGTTTTGAGTATTTTAGCCTTGCTTCTCCTATTTGATGCTTTACTTATGTGTTTTGTGGTTATGTGACTTTTCGGGGTGTTAGGATTAGTTTTGGGGAGGTTTTGGAGTGAATTGGGACTCCAAAATAGAGTTTGACTTTTGTATAGATGACTCCGAAATGGAGTTTTGATGGTTCCAATAACTTCGTATGGTGATTTTAGACTTAGGTGTATGTTAGTATGTGGATTTGGAGGTGCGTAGGATGGTTTGGTGCTTTTTGGTGAAAGTTAGAAAGTTAAAGGTTTGTTATGTTGATAGGTTTGATCGAGAGTTGACTTCAATGGTATTAGGTTCATATTTTGCGGGAATCATAGAGATCAATAGAATACTAGGTAGAGATTGAATTACTAGAATAGAGATTGGACTACCTTCGTAGTGATTGGATTACCTCAGTAGAGATTGAATCGCCTTAGCGGCGGTTGAGCTATTTGCACAACAGTCTTCTTACAAGGGGGGTCATGGAGGCTCACAAAAGGCGTCCTTGGGCCACAAATACGCCGTCAACAGCAAACTCGAAAAACTTTTGCACTCCTAATGCAACAACTACTAAAGCAAACTTTCTCAACTACTAAGGCAATCTTTCTCAACTACTAGAGTAATCTTCCTCAACTACTAGAGTAATCATCTTCAGCTACTAAAGTATTTTGAGGCTCTACACTCAAATATAAACCAACCATATCCTCATATTTTGGAGAGAGAAACTATAAGAGACGTGGCTAGAAGAAGATATTTTATTACACGTGAGTTTTTACAAAAGAACTAGGTAGAAAATTAGATGATCTCCAACTATTACAAAGGCTACTATTTATAGGAGATGGAAAGCTAGTACATGTACTACCCTTATTTTATTACATAGTACAAGTGGCATAAAACAAGTACAACAAATATAAAAGTCTTACAATGTAATACACTTATTTGGCTAATAGACAAAGCATAAAAGCATGATCATGAACTGGAAAACAAATTGCATGGCCTTGGGTTTTGATATTGGTTTGGACAAGACATGGATGATGGCATAGGGATCCATGAATAGTATTTATATGGCATAAAACTTGGGGACATTTATGGCTTAACATGGATGAATTTTCTTTGAAGATATGAGGGACCTTGAATAGCACTGGCATGGCATAGAACTTTGGGAACATTATGTCAAGACATGAGTATACAACTTTTATTGATATATTGGATTTGTATAGTAGCTTTTGGTGGGTTAAAGTGGCTAAAGGGTGAAAAACTAGTGCAGATTTTTTGTTTTTTCATGATAATTTTGTTGTGGGGTAGAGTGGTGAAAAGGATAAACAAAGTGTGCATACTTATTATTTCTTCAAACGGGTACTTACCTAAGGGATTAAGTGGTGAAAATAATTTAAGACTCTTGTGTAGTTTTTTAATTTAGGGAAAAAAGGGGAATTAAGGAAGGGAAATTGGCTAAAAAGGTTTTGGAAGACTTATGTTAATTATTTCCTACCTCATGATTACTCATTATGCTTGTCTTCAACCCTTCTAGCCTTCACTTTTCAGCTCTTGTGAAATATCTATTTATGTGCGGATGATCTTCTTCCATAACGCTTGCTCTTTTACCTGTCCTCTTCTGCGACGACGTGCTGTTTTCCCCATTTAAAATAATCTTAGCAATTTTTGCTGGATTAATTTCATACGGGTCTTGTGAGTCTTCAAGCAATACCATGTATTCTTTGAGCTTTGCTTTAACATCTTGCCAAAGCCGGATATGTGGAAGAATAATTGCAATTCTTTTCTTCTTCTAGCCATATCACCTTTGGAATGTGTCTGTTCTGCTGGAAAATCATCTCCTGAGCTTCAACAAACTTTTCTTCCCTAGCTTGAATTGTGACTGGATAATGATAGGAAAGAGAAATTGTAGGGTTCACATGAATGGTGTTCTGGACAATGTTAAATGGCCTGTGGAACATAAATATTTTGACTCCACTAGAATTAAATTGATGAACCCAATATTTCTTGAGGTTTGAACCACAACAAAAATATTTTTAGGTAGGGTTCAAGATTTTCAAAATCCCGGAAGTCACCACATCTAATTTCCAACCTAGTTCTCTAGTAAAAACTCTTGTGTAATAAAATATCTTCTTCTAGCTAACTCTCATGTAGTTTCTTCCTCCAAAATATGGGGATATGTCTAGTTTATATTTGAGTTTAGAGTCACAAAATACTTTAGTAGCCGAAGAAGATTGCCCTAGTGGTTGAGGAAGATTACTGTAGTAGTTGAGAAAGATTGCTTTAGTAGTTGAAAAAGATTGGTTTAGTAGTTGTGCATTAGGAGTGCAAAAGTTTTTTGGGTTCACTGTTGACGGCCTAGTTGTGGCGAGGGACGCCTTTTGTGAGCCTCCAGCACCCCCCTTATAGGAAGACTTTAGTGCAAATAATTCAACCACTACTAAGGTGATTCAATATCTACTGAGGCAATCCAATCTCTACGAAGGTAATCCAATCTCTATTCTAGTAATGAAATCTCTACTCTAGTATTTTACTAATATCTACAATTCCCGGTACTACACACACCCCCTCCCCATCTCCTGTTCGGTCTCCCAAGTAGCCTCTTCGACCGGCTGACCTCTCTAATGAACCTTATTGATGCTATATTTTTGACCTCAACTTTTGAACCCGCTAATCCAAAGCCACTAGCTCCACATCATACGTAAAATCCCCATCTAACTTCACTGTGCTGATGTCCAAAATATGTGATGGATCCCCATAATATTTTCTGAGCATAAAACATGAAATATTTGGTGAACACCTGATAGACTACGTGGCAAGGCAAGTCTGTAGTCCACCTGTCATGACCCTAAAACCGACATGATCGTGATGGCGCCTACCGTAAAACTAGGCCAGCCAACACAAACCCAAAATCAACCAGAAAATCAAGTTAAGTCCATTTAAGTCATTAATTAACTAATATCCTATAGTATAAGTTTAAATAAGCAGTGCGAAATATAACACAAGCCCGACATCGGGGTGTCACCAGTCATGAACAACTACAAACTCGTCTAGGAACAAGAGAAAAGACAACATAGTTCGAAAATAAAAAACTAAGACAGTCTAAGTAAGATAAGAAGGAGAAGCACAGGGCTGCGAACGCCAAGCAGCTACCTAGTCAACTCTGGAGACCTGCTGGAAGACTGATCAGCACTCACTATCGCGTCCCGAGACTCTTGGATCTGCACACAAGGTGTAGGGATAAATGTGAGTACGCCAACTCAGTAAGTAATAAAAGTAAAAGCAGCTGAGCAGTAAGAAAACAGGCAATTTCCACATCATAGCACTACAACAAAATAGTATATGTCCAGAACAATACAGTAAATCAATTAACCCGTAAAAATAACTCAGTTCAGTAAAACCTTTTTAAATGATCTTTCAATAGTTTCAAACGAGTGATGAAAACATTGAGAAAAAGGGATAGAAATGTAAACAGTTCCTCGGGCAAAACATGTATCATAAACCGCTCCTCGGACCAAATATCAACAGAACTAGCCCCTCGGGCTACCTCACAATCACTCGTATCAGCCCCTCGGGCAACAACATGAAACAACAACAGCCGCTCAGGCAATACCACATCACTCACACTGGTTACGTGCGCTCGCTGGGGTGTACAGACTCCGGAAGGGCTCCTACAGCCCAAGCGCTAACATAAGCCATCTCGTGGTATAACAAATCAGGCCATCAGCCTGTCATATATCACAAATCAGTACAACCTGCTGCGGCACGCAGCCCGATCCCATGATATCCTCACAACACGGACCCTCGGCATCACTCAGTCAGAACTCACTCAAGCCCTTTGGGCTAACAGTAAAACAGGTACTCGGCTCAAATATCATTTATAAAATCAAAAGAAGTAAATAGAAAATCGAGTTATGAAATCAGTGAAAGCATAGCATGACTGCGTGTAAATATTACCAAAAACAGTGAGGAAACAGTAGTAAAAGCCCCTAAGGGTCCAAATATTTAGAACAAGGCCCAAACACGGCATTCAGCCCCAAACATATAGTAATTACTTTCCAAAACACAATAATATCAAACAGTTTTCAATCAAATACGCGACTTAATAGTCGTACGGGATGGACCAAGTCACAATCCCCAATGGTGCACGACCTCACGCTCGTCATCTAGTATGTGTGTCATCTCGAAATAGCACAACGATATGAAATCCGGGGTTTCATACGCTCAGGACAACATTTACAATCATTACTTACCTCAGATCGGTCCAAACTCCAGCCCGCGATGCCTTTGCCTCTCGAATCGGCCTCAACTTGCCCCGAATCTATCCAAAATCAGAATCATAACATCAAAATAGCCTAAAGGAATAAAGCTCACGCGAAACTATTCAAATTACATCGAAAATCCCGAAATTGGCCAAACCCGACCCCCGGGACCACATCTCGAAATTTGATAAAAATCACACCACTAGAATCCTTATCCTCCCACGAGTCTATACATATCAAGAACATCAAAATCGGACCCCAAATAGCCCCTCAAATCCCCAATGGAAACTCTCCAATACCAAGCCCTAACTCTCAAATTTTAACCCCTAATTTCCAATAATTTCAGACCTAATCAGTAAAATAATGCCATAGAATCAAGTATTGTGTTCAAAAATCTTACCTCCAAGTGTTATCCCTTGAATTCCTCTTCAAATCCCCTCAAAAAGCTCTCAACCCGTCTCAAAAATGGTGGAACAAAGCTGAAATTCATGAAGGAAGGCCTATATAGTTTCTGCGCAGGTGTTATCGCACCTGCGGACCAATTATCTCACCAGCGGACCGCTTATGCGGTCAAAATAACCGCACCTGCGATTTTCACTTAAATGCCAATCTCCGCATCTGCGGTTAGATCAACGCTCATGCGGCCCCGCAGGTGCGCTGATGCTCCGTACCTGCGGTCAAACTCTAGTTTATCTCAGACTGCTTCTGCGACCTC
The DNA here is from genome assembly GCF_001879085.1 of Nicotiana attenuata. NCBI lineage: Eukaryota > Viridiplantae > Streptophyta > Magnoliopsida > Solanales > Solanaceae > Nicotiana > Nicotiana attenuata. The sequence continues at coordinate 213,627 of NW_017670358.1, forward strand.
CTCTGTGCATCTGCGATATCTCACATGCGGTCCCCAATCCGTATATGCGGAAATAACAGAAGCTGAAAATCTGCAGCACAACTCCAAAACTCAAACACTCCTTCAACCATCCAAATCCATCCCGAAGCCCCCGGGACCTCAACCAAAAGTATGAATAAGTCATATACCACTATTCAAACTTGTACCAACCTTCGGAGCACACAAAACAATATCGAATCATCAAAACACCCTCGGATTCAAGCCTAAGGATTCCAATACTTCCGAATTCCGCAAACGATCAAAAAGTCTATCAAACCTCATCCAAATGACTTGAAATTTTGCACACACGTCACAAATGACACAACAGACCTACTCCAATATCCGGAATTCCATTCCGACCCCGATATCAAAATTTCCACTACCAACCGGAAAACGCCAACATTCCAATTCCGCCAATTCAAGCCTAAATCTACCACGGACCTCCAAAATACATTCCGATCACACTCCTAAGTCCCAGATTACCTAACAAAGCTTCCTAACCATCGGAATTCACATCCGAGACCTTTTCACATAAGTCAACATCCGGTTGATTTTTCCAACTTAAGCTTACTTAAAAGAGACTAATTTGTATTTTTGAAGGTTTTGGAACTTGTGTGTGAAGTTTGGTCATGATCCAAAGTGTCTAATTGTGATTCGGACACGTTCGGCGAAGTTTGAAAGTTAAAAGAAGGATTTTGATCGTCGATACGTGGTTTTGATGTTATTCATGGTATTTTGAGCCTTTGGATAAGGTATTAGGTCTAGTTGGTATGACTGGACGGGGTCCCGGAGGCCTCGGGTGTGTTTCGGGATGGTTTCAGACCATTTCCCTTTGTTTTGGGATCGCAAAGAAAGGCTCGCAATGGCGGAGTGTTGTTTGGGAGCTGGGAAGAATTGTTCTTTGTGATCGCGGCTGGGGGCTCGCGATCGCGGTGCTTGGTCTTGTTGTTCATTGTGTTGGCCTGGTAATGGTCGCGAATGATAAGTGTTAGTGAGGTGGCCTGGTTTGGAGGGTTGCTTTTCGAGATCGCGAGGAGCTGTTCGCAATTGCAAAAGGTATTTGTCTGAGGCTAGAATGTTTGGCCTTCGTGTTGGCGGAGATGGGCTCGCATTTGCGTATGCTGTTCAGGCAGAGGTTCGCAATTATGGGTGGCGTCTCGCATTTGCATAGAAGGTTTTCCTGGGCGAGGCTGGTTGGCCTCCGTGATCACGAGGTATCTTCTGTGATCTCGAAGATGAAGGACCTGGGCAGTGTATACGATTTCTAATCGGGTTTTAGCTCATTTTTTCTCATTTCTTCCATTGGAGCTGATTTTTGGGCAATTTTGAAGAGTCATTTTCATCATCTATCATGAGGTAAGTGATTCCTACTCATGTAAGTTAAATACGTAGATTATATATGGATTTTAACATGAAAGTTGGATTAAAACCTAGAAATGGTATTTTTGAATTTTTACCACAAAACTGGACATGGAGTTGGTGGGAGCACGTGATTTTTGCCTATATGAAATACTCCCATAAATTCAAAACAAAATAATTTCTTTCATTATTTGCAATTTTGTAAATTTTTGTGTGGCATTTTCTGTTAATTGTTTGCATTTGTTTGTGCGTTTTCAATTCATATAAAAATACAAAAATATATGCATTGCATTTTAGGGTTTAATTTTGCATATTTTTGGAATTAATTGGTAACTAGGAGTTTACTTTTGTTTTAATTTTAATTTTGGAATTTTGGTAGTTTTCCCTTTCAATTTGGTTTCTTAATTATTTGTGGTAATTGTTAGTTATAGTTAGTTAATTCAATATGGTAGGAAAATTTGATTTAGGAATTAATCTTTAGTTTTAAATTAAAAGAAATTTAAAAAAGGAAAGTTGAAAAGAGGAATTGAAAAGATTTTGGAAAAGAAATGAAAGTTGGGCCAATATTTGTTTAAAGCACCCCAGGCCCAGTCTTTCCTTCTCCAATCCCAACAGACCAAGCCCAAGTCCCTTATACCCGGTCTGCCCCCTTAATAACTAAAATGACCCCGTTTCATCTGCCATCCAATCTCGACCGTTTATTTCCCTTAATCCAACGGACATGAACTTGATGTTGTTTTAATTATAATTGTCCGAAACTCATTTGTGTAACCTAGTACCTCCTCCAGTTCATCTCTCTCCCATCGAACCAGCGCCGCCCTCACAACCTTTCCCTGTCTCCGGTCACGGCGGAAGCTCAAACACCACCAAAATTCAAACCATGCAACCGTCATCTCTTCCTGAGTCATAATCCACCGTTATTTCTTCCCAAATTCTAGCCAAATCGGACCAGGTTCGAATCCCAATCGAAGGAAGCAGATCTTTCAAGTTTACAAGTCCTTATGAATGATTAGGCTTGAAACGTGTATTGCTCGTTTGTTCTCAAAAAGAACATGCGGTCAATACCAGTTTCATGTCGAATCGAGGTCGCCGGAGGTCTGTCAAGCTAAATATCCGTCTATTCATTTTTAGGTATCTCTATTCACTGTTCTTCTTATCTTTGTCTTCTTCTCTTTTTCGTTTTCTTTGACTGGTTAGAAAATTCGAATAGCATTAATTTGTGAGTTAATTCTAGGTTAATTTTGTTTAAAAAGGGGTCTGGATTAGAATCAATTTGTTTGGTTGCCTTTCTCTTCTAGATCTTGAACTAGTACTTAAATATGATCGAGTTCTTTTCTTTGTACAAGCTGTCGATTGGGTTTTTCATTTTGGGATGGGTCAGCAAATGGGCTTCTAAGGTTCATGAGTTTGGCTTGAGTCAGCTTCGAGCTTTTGGGTCATTTTGACCCGTTCCAAAGCAGCCCAGGGTTTTGATTTGGGTCTTGGATTACCCTGACCCATGCTGGATTTGCTGAAGGTAATAACAACAAGTAAAAGGGGTATTCTAGGAAATTGGTGTAGGGAATATTTTCTGTTATGGGGAAGAAGCTTCTAGAGGATAAGGTTGGGGTCATATGTGAAGAGAGAGGAGAGGGATTTAGATATTATCTGGGGGAACGGAAAGGGGTATTTCAGCAATTAGAATTTTAACCAAGGATTGAATTGAATAAGAGGAAGATTCAAGAGGGGGCAAAGGGTAAAAAAAAAATCTGAGGGCTGCCCTATGGTTGGGCCTATAAAGGGTAGCATTCTTGCCTTTCAAGGCAAGAATTGAAGAGAAAAGAATACAGAAAATACAGGCGGCTTTAATCCTACTGCTCCATTGATTTCTTTAGTGCTTTTAAGCTTTTATCAATTGATGAACTAATCTGGACTCACCTGAGCATACAATGGGTGGAATTTGATCCTAAAATTGGTTTAAGGTGGCCGGATCTACTGTTGCATTGGACCATTTGCTTTACAAGTCGAAATTTCTTTCTTCCGGATCATTTTTCTCTTTGTCTGGGCTTTGAAATGGCTTGAGGTTTGGTAATCGAAGTCAGATTTTGGTGTTTGCTGGGTTGGTGGTGCCTGAAGTTGTTTTGGGTTTACTTGAACTAAATTTTTTCTGGGATCTGAACTGTTTGAATCACTATTCCACTGGATTGAAAAGTAATTCTGCTGTTCTGTTGATGTTGCTGATCTCACTAATTCTCATTCCCTCTCTGTTACTCCTTTTCAAGGTACATTTTGATCCTTAAAGATGCTATTTGACATGTAACCTGAAGCATGAGCTGGAAATTGATTATAAACGCAGTTGTTATAGCTATCATATAGTTTGAAGTTAGATTTAGTCTATTTGTCAAAGCATGTTGTGATTGATAGTTTAGACCGTGTTATTTTAGAGTAATGATCTCCTCCTAATTCTGATTTTTGGAGTTTGCAATTAGAGTTACATTTCCTTTGAGTTTAACTTGTATCACTGCAGTAATTGGTCTGTTAAAATGGTTGAGGCTGTCAGATTAGAGCTTTTTGGTTTTGATAAAATAGCTCCTTATCAAGTAGCCCTTGGTTGAATTCTGTATGTAATGTGGACATGGACAATGTATTCTGAGTATTTCAGTGACTTGTGAGTTAGTTTCAATTCAGGATAATTTGAAACACATTCAAAGCATGAAAAATGGATATACAATTAGTATGTTCTACGCAGATTTTGATCCCTGTGGCTAGATTGTTATTATATGAGTGTGGTTATGTTCTAAATAGCTTGAAGTTGAATTCCAATCAGTTATTTAGTGTCCAGTAATGGTAGGTCCAATTTGGTTGATTCTGCAATGTTAGATTAGGTTTAAAAGTTTGAAATCTTGTGTGAGCATGAATGTAATTAATGAGTGTCCGTGCAAGTATTAACCCTGTGGAGAATGGATGCTTCAATAGTCAATTTTCTTTAAAGTTCAGTCATTCATGTATTTTCCCTTAGTCTGAAAACTTTCCTCCTGCGGCTGCTTGGACTCGATCCTCTAATCCCACCCTCACTCGATTTGGGCCTGTTTCGAGCCCAGTTTATTTCTTGCTGAACAGGGCTATCTTCTGCGGCTATGGAGGCCCTTATTTTGCACATCTCTCATGCGGACTGGATCCGTTTTGGGCCCAGGACTGAATTGATAACTGATCCAGTAACAATTAAAATATTGTAGGCCATGGGCCTTTCAAGTTAAGTGGCAGATTTGAATTAAGGGGTTCTCAGTAATGGGGGTCCCCTTGTTTGAGTGTGGACTTGATCTTGAGGCTCTAACTTTCTTGAATGACTTTAATAATAGTTAATTCATAGTTCTAATTAATTAAGTGTTTTTTAGAGACAATTCTCAATAGATAACATTAGTTCATCTTTAGGATGTCCTCTTAAAATAAATTGAGGTGTGTCGCGCCAAATAAAATCACAAATTGCGTGGCCCTCTTTAATTGTTTCTTTAAAATAGTTAGAACTCGAGACGTGCCATTTAGCTAATTTTCATGGCCCTCGCAAAGTTAACAACGCGTTAGTTGCTTTAGGCGCGTTCTTTAATAATTTTATCTTCCTAAACTCGGGTGTGCATTTCATGTGACCCAAATCCAAATCCTAAAACGTTGGATAAAATGTGTTTCGGATTGCGGGTGCATTTCATGTGACGCGATCCAAAGACACGTTTTAAACGACGATCAATTTTCCTTAAAATTAATTAAAAGCGGTAAATAATCCTAAAAATTGCACTATAGGATGACATGTTTAAAATCAGATAATTAAGCCAAATATAGCAGTTGAGCGACCGTGCTAGAACCACGGAACTCGGGAATGCCTAACATCTTCTCCCGGGTTAACAGAATTCCTTACCCGGATTTCTGGTTCGCGACTGTTAAACAGAGTCAAACCTTTTACTCGATTCGGGATTCAAACCGGTGTCAAGGGACACCATAAATCTCCCAAGTGGCGACTCTGAATCTCTTAATAAACGAATCCCGTTTCGATTGTCCATTAATTGGAAAAACTCCTTTTATTATACCTTTTTCGGGGGTGTAGTAGGAAAAAGGAGGTGTGACAGCTCTGGCGACTCTGCTGGGGACAAGAACCCAGAACTTTTGGTTCAGGGTTCAAAATTCGAGCTCAGTTAAATTGTTATATTTGGCTTTATCTGATTTTGTTACATGTTTGGGCTTAATGTGCTAAATGCTTTACTGCTTTGATATTTGGTGAATTGTATATATAAACTGTTACGAATCCCTTCCTCTCTCCGAGTCTTTTACATCAGGGAGAAGGGTGCACTTCGTGTAGCTTCTCTTCTGTTTAGAGTCTTTTCCCATTTAGAACGAGGTTTGGATAAGTTGCTAAGGCGGCGGAGCTTCTGTATCCCCGGTACGCTGCCTCCCCCTCGGCCCGAGTTGTCCGCTCGGGTAAGCCAGGTCTAGACCAATAAACCTAGGGTTTAAACCTAGACGAACAAAATCTCATGCCGGATCCCCAGTAGGAACGTTTGTTTGCATCATGTGCATTTGACTTAGGGGACTCAACACAGGGGTTGGGTCCGTCTAGGACATGCGACCTGAAATGAAAAGACCATCCTGATGCATCTTACGTGCTACTTGTGCATTCATTTGCTTTGGATTTGCATGTTGACCGGCTTGCATATCATGAGAGAAAATTGAGGAAAATAGTAGTGTTAGGGCTAAGTGAGGGTAACCACTTGTTTTGGAAAAAACCGATGTACAAATAGTACCGAAATGCTGCCGGATTTTTGAAAAAAAAAAAATGGAATATTTGAAAAGAAATGACAAGATCTTTTAACAAATATTCGGTTTTGAAAAAACTGACCGAACTACGCTAGTTTGATTCTCACCGGGCGTGAGATACATAGGCAACCCTCATCGGGTCCAACCTCCCTTTTGCAAAAATAGCCAAAAATACCAAAACTTTAATTTTTGTCAAAACATGTCGGGTGACGCCATTCTTGTTTAAAATAAGCCGAATGTCCCCAAAAGGGCGCCGGAAGGCTACTTTTGCAAGAACAGCCACCCTGAATCATTTTTAAATGGCTCGCGGGCACAGCCTTAAAACCTCCCTTCCGGAAGTGCTGAAAGGCCATATTTGCAAAACCTAGTCTTTGTTTTTTTTGGAAAAATAGCCACTTTTTCTTTTTGGAAAAATAGCCACTTTTTCTTTTAAGTCAAAATGAGTCGTTAAATAGCCATTTTCTTTAAATAGCCACATTTTTTCCTTTTAGGTTAAAATAAGTCATCAAATTCCTTTAAATAAATGTGCACGATGAGTACAGTTGACATTGAAACCTTCCCAGTCCTGAGTGAGATCCCTTTGAAGCTTCACATATGGTGGAACGACTTAGGAAAAGGTAGCAGGGAAACAGTGGTAAAGATTCTGGGTGGCCTCGACGGACTGTTGAACATTAAACCAAGAACGGATATTATTGAAGCACTGATACCATTCTGGGACCCAACTCGTAACGTGTTTCGATTCTCGGACTTCGAGCTTACACCTACCTTAGAGGAGATGGCAGGATATGCGGGTCTTAACGAGAACCTCAGGAGTAGATACCCATTGGCACTGAGGCCAGTCACCTTTCACAGATTTCTGGATTTATTGAACATTAGTCGGGACATTCAAGATAAGCATCTAGCAGAAGGGTGTTGCACACTCCATTTCTTATACCACCAATACGGCAACCCGCGAGGTTTCGAGGAGCCTAACACCGGTTTGACACACACCGGGAACAAAGATAAATAGGAGGCCCGGCAGGGGTTGGCTTTCATGGTAGCTTTTCTGAGGGTCGTGATCTGTCCATGAAAAGACGGTCACAAAGATATTGGCCTTGTGGGAATGTTGGATGTTGCTATAAAGAAGTCTAACAGCACGGTGGTTCCCTTGATTGTGGCAAAAATGAATCGAGCTTTGACCTTATGCCGAGAGGGTGTAAAATTCTTTCAGGGTTGTAATCTGTTGTTTCAGTTATGGATACAGGAGCACCTTTGTCATCGCACGGGGTATATGAACTATGGTTTAACCGGGCTGAGCTGTATCGACGAGTTTGGAACCCGGCTAACAGGTATTGAGTTCCCCGAGGGCACCGAGGCTTGGCTATCCTGTTTGAGAACTTTGACTACGGATAAAGTTTAATGGGCTTTCGGGTGGCTTCCCGCTACTGAGGCTGTGTACACATTGGCAGAAGTACCTTATATTCTTTTGATGGGCATTCGAAGCATCCAACCCTACGCTCCTTACCGAGTTCTGAGGCAACTAGGAAGATTCCAAATTGTTCACAATGATGAAGAATTGAGCGGACAAATCATTTAGTTAGGTCCAAAAGCTGCATTTCCGGAAGGAAAAATCCGACAAATATGGAATGAGTGCAGGTACCTTGAGCCTAAGACTATAGTACAGGATCGGGCTAAAGGCGAAGTAGACCCCAAATACTTGACCTGGTTCGGCAAAAGGTTTCAGATTCCCGAGAGACCCGCCAAAAGGCCACATGTACAACAATTCACTGACGGAGCCCAGGTACAATGGGATTGGCTAGCTAAGGGAAAGGAATACCGGGCCAGGATAGGGGCGCTGGAGCAGTAAGTTCGGGATCTTCAATTCGAAAAGAGTGTGCAAGCTGCGGCTGACGAAGGTGACAAAAAGAAATTGACTCAAGAGAATGAGGTTCTTAAAGAGCCAATCCGACAAATGAAAATAGCTGCTAAAAATCAAGAAAGAAGTCGGTCTGTTGAGAGATTGATAAATGGGATGAAAAAGCAGGTCTTAGAGGGCCAAGATGAGTTGGACAAATCTGAGGGGAATATGGCAAAACTCTGGGCACAATGGGCAAAGAAGACAGAAGAAAGAGCCCAATTTGTACAACAAATGAAAAGAAATTATGAGGGAACCATTGCCAATCTGAAAAGAAAGATGAACACCCTTGAAGATAAGGCAGCCCGGCAGGACAAAGAATTTCAGGCTGAAAGGGAACAGTGCTATAGGCTAATGGCCGAGATGGAAAAAGAAATAAAGCTGTTGCAAGACCATCATTTCCACGACTCCCAGGTGTTAGAGGCTCGGAACTAGCAGATAAGCCGACTCCTCCAGGAAAAAGGCCAGATCAGGGAAAGAATTAGAGGAATTGCAGATTATACTGTCATGAAATGTCAAGCCGGCGAAAGAATGGGTCGTACCACTTTCTTTGCTACAGTAATGATATTTTTTCGTCAGGTTATGAATGATTTGGAGCAGTTACAAAGGGGTCTTGCACGCAGGCCCGCGGCGATGCCGAGTGATGCCCCGCGGGCCCCAGGATGTGAAGCTTTGATGTACTCTTGATCTAGTTTTTAATCATCGAGTCTGTATTTTGTTATTTTGAGTTTGTTTTTGTAGTTTCCTTTTCAAGAAAAACAAGTAATCTAGTAGCTTTGTAATCGGACTTTTATTAATGAAATTTGAAAAATTCCAAAATTATTTCCTTATTTTTGCGTTTATTTGCAAGAACTACGCTTGGTCTGATTCATGCGGGATCATGATACGTAGGCAATCTCCATAGGATTCGACCGTAACCAAAAACAAAAAAAAGGGCAAACAAGAGAAAATAAAAAGAGAGCAAGAGAAAATGAAAGAAAAGAACGGAAAAACAATTTTGAGGAAAGGAGAGAATAGGAACAAGAAAGACCAAGGCAAGAGGAAAAGAAGGAAAAAGAAAAAAAAGGGGGAAAATAAGAGAGAAAAGCAAAAGAAAAGAGGGAAAGGCAAGGAACGAACAATGAAAACAAGAGGGAAGAATGAGAGGATAAAGCAAAGAAAAGGCCTAGCAAATAAAGAAAAAGGAAAGTCGGGATGACGCATGTAACCGAGCAAAGGTATAATAGAAATGGTTAACATCTTAGGTGCATTCATTCCCCAAATGTGCGGCTACCTATCTATTAATGCTCTAACCGCTAATAAAGTTGTTGTTGATGATGAGTTCAGGCAGGTGGTTAGTTGACTGGCATTCTGGCAGCCCATTCCTACAACACCCGCTCTAAGGACAAGTCAAACATGGCCAACCAGGAACTTGACGCGAGTGTTATCGATCCTTCGAGAGAGGTGGAAGAGTTGGATGCTAATGTGATAAAAGAAGAGATGTATAAACTGAAACAACATATGGCCGAGATGTATCAAGCATGGGCAAAAAAGGCGCCCGATATCAACCAGAATCCATTGCCGGCCCATCATGAGACAAATATGATCGAGATAGTGCATAAGGGCGGGGATCCTAAGAAGCCTTCACAAACCGTCATGATGATTCGGTCCAGTGAGGTCGGGCCGGTTGAAAAGTCAACAAGTGGGAAATCAGTAATCAGGTTGGGCGGGACAGACAGTGAGCCATCTGCGGTAGTCAAGAAAGGGTCCTCAAGTGAGGTTGCAACGAAACAAGAAAGGGCAAAAGTGGTTGTGCCAGGAGTGTCGAACAAGCCTGTCATGATTGTGGAGGGTGCTCACACAGATCCTGTCATTGTTAAGCCAGGGGCAATGAAGCATCCGGTGTCAGCAGTTCCAAAGCATGTGGTTTGTCTTTGATGACGAGTTGATTTGAGAGGGTCCAAAGTTTATTTGATGAATTAAACACGGTGGAAATTGGAGGGAGGCTCTGGTGATGAAGAGGTGCATTTTGACAAGCCGAATGTGAAGATCAACAATTGGGAAGCTACTCCTCTTCCTACTCGGAGGGAGTTTTGGTAGTGGGTTTTGATTTCCTGTTAGTTGTCTGGATTGTTCCAAGGTTGTGATTCAGATTCTATGTTCCGTCCGTTTGAATGTGTTAAACCTTGCTATCTTTTGATTTCAATGAAATGCAATTTCCCTTTTTCATCATTCCTGATAGTTTTACTTTTATTTTTCTATTCTTCCTTACACAGTTCTTTTAGGCCGGTTTCAATGACATGACATGCATGAGGAATCTTCGGCCCAGTTTTAAAAGCCAAGCTAATTTTGAAAAGTCAAAATCCCATCCCTTCGGATTGTCGCTGAAGCCGAAATTGATGAACCCGTCTGAGCAATTGAGTTTGATCAATGAGAAAAGAATGGCAGCAGTGTGTCATGGCCAACTGTACCAACAGAGGATGGCGAGAGCATACAACAAGAAGGTACGCCCGCGGAAGTTTGAAGTAGGACAATTGGTGTTGAGACGTATCTTACCTCATCACGCTGAAGCAAAAGGAAAGTTCGCCCCAAACTGGCAGGGGCCATTTGTTGTAACCCGAGTGTTATCCAATGGTGCATTATATTTGACAGATGTGGAAGGAAAATGTGTAGAAATGGCTATCAATTCTGATGCATTCAAACGGTATTATGCATGATCTTCTTTGTTTTAATTGTATTTGTTTGTACTTGGCATATTTTGAAGATTGGAATGACGAAGGCATTTTGTTCTGCTATCCAAACACTTTATCCTTTGTTACCCCCTTTGAACCTCATTCATTTTCTTGCATACCCCTCTTTTGGAATCAGTAGCAAAGATCAGAAACACAAGCGTGAGAGATAAGTAAAGGGAAAAGAGAATGAAAAGAGAGAGAATAAAAAAGAGGGAAAAGAGAAAAGAAAAAGAATGAAAAGAGAGAGAGAAAAAAGAGAAGAAGAAAAGAAAAGGAAAAGAAGAAAAAAAAAGAGAAGAAAAGAAAAGAATTAAAAAAAAAAAGAAAGAGAAAAGGAAGAAAGAAAAGAAAACAAGAGGAAGGGGAAGAAAAAGAAATGAAAAATCACAAAAGTAATTTCTATGACCTGAACTACGTTTGACTTGATCCCGAAAGGGTACGTAGGCAGCCTCTCTCTGAGGTTCAGTCATAACAAAATAAAATCCAAAAGTACCCAAGAAAGAAACTGGGGCAGAAGTTGTGTATGTTGTAAGAAAGTTGATTCCGAAAGTTGTAATGTTGAACCCGTTTGAATTGCTTTGAGCCTTTCTATAAACTTTCTTTCTAATTCTATCCAAAAGCCTACGTTACGGTCTAAAGAAAGACCTTCTGATCAGTCTTCAAGAAATGCCAAGTCAAGCAAGAAGAGGTGATTCATGTCAGGGACAACACTCTGGTCCAAGTAGAAAAGTAATAAAAATGAGAGAGTCTTATTGGTGAAAATCCTCACAGGCACCGTAAGGCGATGGGAGCTGAGAGAAATATAAAATGAGAGAGTCTCATTGGTGAAAACCTTCACGGGCACCTTAAAGCGAAAGTGAGTTTTCAAATAAGAGAGGTCTGTGGGTGAAAACCGATCAGGACACCGCACGATGAATAAGGTTATGGTTTGTTTGAAAAATCAAGGTATGGAATTGTGGGGCATCAAAGCGTGGCAATTGAAAGTTGATTGGTTGGACGGATTGGGCCGATTAGTCCAAAATGCATGTCATGATCAATGGTATCAGCTGTTCCACTCAGATAAGTCTTTTTTTTCCTCTTCTTTCCTTTTTTGTAAGTCGTCCGGTTTTGGATTCTCTTTATCCTTATCTCTCAAGGTCATTGCATTTCATTCCTTTTGAGGTTTGTTTCTCTAAGATGTGTCAATGTCAGTTTTTTCAAAACAAAGGAAAAGGGATGTCAAGGCTCACTACCAGTTTCCTAATTGCGGAGCACAGTGAGGCCAGGACGTACCAAAGATGGCATGATGCAAAGTAAGGTACAAGGGGTCACTGGAAGTTTCATCGGTGGGTTGGTTGGGTAATTTTATGGGAGATGCAAAGTTTCGGATAAAAGGGGTCAGAGATGTGAAACAACAGGCTAGGTATAAAACACTCGGGTCATCGAAGGTCATGGGGTTTGAAAGTCAGCCAGAAAGTCAAGCGGTTCAGGGCCAGTTCGGGAAGTAGGTCAAAGCAAAACACAGCAGCGCAGACATCTTCAGCAAGAATGCCATCAACTAACAACCATTTTAAACTGACAAGATTTTTCATTAATTGAAACAGGGGCAGAAAGTTTATGCTTGTTTCGGAGAAACTCTCCGTAGGGGACGAGCAAGCACCAAAACAGGTTTGACCGTAAACTCTCAGGACCTTCCTGAAAAATAGGGAAATTTCAAAACAAATCATAGAAGAATGTAAGTTGATTGCAAAGTTTGCATGGTTTAAGACGGGATTCAATTAGGAGTTTTCAGGACCCCTCCTTGAATAATGGGACCAAGTTCTAAAATTTCCATTAGATAGCAAGATGTAGCATAAATTCTGTTGTAGCGTAGTATGATTCAGTCGTAAAAGTGTCAGTCTTTAGGATAAGCCTTGATTTGATTTTCAGGACCTTCCTGGATAATAGGATTAGTTTAAGACCTTTAGATAACAAATGTAGTGGGAGTAATACCTTTAGAAGATATAACTTAGGTTTGTAATTAATTAGGAGTTGTTAGGACCTCCCTGGATAATAGGACTTAGCTTTCAAATTCTTAATAATAGTTGGTAGAATGATTTAGTTCAACACTCACCCATGTGCCCAGCTACCAAACTGGGGCCGAAATTTTCTTTGTTTTGTCTATTTTGTTGAAGTTAGGAGCCCGCCTGGAGAACAGAGGCATACATTTCAAGTTTCAGAAGTCGGGAGCCCGCCTGGAGAACAGAGGTATTACAATTCAAGTTTTAGTTTTCAAATTCATATTAATATCTGGTAATATGATGCCCAGTCACCAAACTGGGGCAAGAGATTTTCTTTGCTTTTGTCTATTTTGTTGAAGTCAGGAGCCCGCCTGGAGAACAGAGGCACACATTTCAAGTTTCAGCAGTCAGGAGCCCGCCTGGAGAACAGAGGCATACATTTCAAGTTTCAGAAGTTAGGAGCCCGCCTGGAGAACAGAGGCACACATTTCAAGTTTCAGCAGTCAGGAGCCCGCCTGGAGAACAGAGGCATACATTTCAAGTTTCAGCAGTCGTTAGGAGCCCGCCTGGAGAACAGAGGCATACATTTCAAGTTTCAGTAGTCAGGAGCCCGCCTGGAGAACAGAAGTATTACAATTCAAGTTTTAGTTTTCAAATTCTTCTTAATATCTGGTAATATGATGCCCAGTCACCAAACTGGGGCAAGAGATTTTCCTTGTTTTTGTCTATTTTGTTGAAGTCAGGAGCCCGCCTGGAGAACAGAGGCACACATTTCAAGTTTCAGCAGTCAGGAGCCTCCGCCTGGAGAACAGAGGCATACATTTCAAGTTTCAGCAGTCAGGAGCCCGCCTGGAGAACAGAGGCATACATTTCAAGTTTCAGCAGTCAGGAGCCCGCCTGGAGAACAGAGGCACACATTTCAATTTTCAGCAGTCAGGAGTCCGCCTGGAGAACAGAGGCATACATTTCAAGTTTCAGCAGTCAGGAGCCCGCCTGGAGAACAGAAGCATACAATACAAGTTTCAGAAGTCAGGAGCCCGCCTGGAGAACAGAGGTATTATAATTCAAGTTTTAGCTTTCAAATTCTTATTAATATCTGGTAATATGATGCCCAGTCACCAAACTGGGGCAAGAGATTTTCTTTGTTTTTGTCTATTTTGTTGAAGTCAGGAGCCCGCCTGGAGAACAGAGGCACATATTTCAAGTTTCATCAGTCAGGAACCCGCCTGGAGAACAGAGGCATACATTTCATGTTTCAGAAGTCAGGAATCCGCCTGGAGAACAGAGGCATACGTTTCAAGTTTAAGCAGTCAGGAGCCCGCCTTAAGAACAGAGGCATACATTTCAAGTTCAGCAGTCAGGAGCCCGCCTGGAGCATAGAGGTATTAAAATTCAAGTTTTAGTTTTCAAATTCTTCTTAATATCTGGTAATATGATGCCCAGTCACCAAACTGGGGCAAGAGATTTTCTTTGTTTTTGTCTATTTTGTTAAAGTCAGGAGCCAGCCTGGAGAACAGAGGCACACATTTCAAGTTTCAGCAGTCAGGAGCCCGCCTGGAGAACAGAGGCATGCATTTCAAGTTTTAGCAGTCAGGAGCCCACCTGGAGAACAGAGGCATACATTTCAAGTTTCAGTAGTCAGGAGCCCGCCTAGAGAACAGAGGTATTACAATTCAAGTTTTAGTTTTCAAATTCTTCTTAATATCTGGTAATATGATGCCCAGTCACCAAACTGGGGCAAGAGATTTTCTTTGTTTTTGTCTATTTTGTTGA